>NW_027207589.1:0-210197 GCF_963455315.2 Globicephala melas
CCCCGCTTTCAAGTCCTCTTGGCAGCCTTACTTCAGTATATTTTTGGACGATAGCTGTCATTTATAACTCTGCAGGTTTGTGAATTACAGTGCCCCTGAGCTCCTTTCTTCAACTCGCTTTCTTGTGAGCTGGCCGCAACACCGCAGGATGGCTTCAGGCCCTAATCTGGTTCCGGCACGGCACGCTGAGCCTTTGGTTATTTCCTCTTCCTGGTGGGAAATGAGAGTTAAATTTGCCCGTCCAGACACCTCCAGCTAGTCTCTCATTGGTTCTCGCTATTCCTGTTCATCTTCCGCAGAAATTGCAAACTGGGCCAAACAGGAGGTTAAAGGGACTGACTCTCCAAGTCGGGAGAGTGTTAGTAAAGCGTCTGGAATGTTGCACCCGAGTACCAGGGTACGAAAACTGAGACATATTTGAACACGTCTCCCGATCACATGGTTGATCATACTCTAGGTTCCACATGCATGTTTTAGCTGAAGGAAGAATACCTTAAACCTGGGTAGTTGAAACCCGTGGAATGGGTACCATGCAATATGACTTCAAAGGGTCTTCATTTGCTCACCGAACCTCTCCAATCCTATCACTGCTGCGTTTATGTCCCTGTACACATGCTTGATTCTCTTTCGGAGACATAGCAATCCATAGGTTTTAAGATACTTAAGAGTCAGGTACATTCTTAGGCGTTTAATATGCGGTGTTGAGTCCATTTCGTTGAGCAAGGAGTAGCTCTTGTCTATTCCATATTTGGCTTAAGGAACTTTATCTGTGCTCATTTCAATCTCTGGTTTTATGCAGCACCCCAACTCACCTTTACCCTTAAACAAGCATAAGTTGGTTTTCTAAATTTGAGACCCTGTTCTGTTCTGTAATTCAGTTCCTGTGTAGCCAAGTTTACATTCCGTGTATTACTGATATCTTATGATGTTTCTTTTTCTGTGTGACTTATTTCAGTTAGAATCATCGTACCTGAATCCACTCATTGTGCTGCTACGGGCCTGATGACATAGATTTCACTGCTGAGTGATACTGCATTGTACGTAAGTACCACAAGTTCTTTATCCATTTTTCACTTTCTGTGATATTGAACTTGTACGGTAAACGAGGTTCTTGTAAACAGAGGCGTCCCAAACATTGGGGTGGCTGTGTCTTTTTGATTTTAATTTCCCTAAGCTATAGGACCATAAGTGGAAGTGCCCTAGGCTCTGTTGCTTTGTTTTTTAGATGTTTCAGGAAACACCATACACTTCTCCCGAGTGTCTGTTGGCAGTTTACATCCCGCCCATCAGCATAACAAGGCTCCCAGTTCTCCATGGCCTGTCCTGCCTTTCTGGATTTTACACTTTTTTCAGATGGCCCTTTTGACCGGGGGGAAGTGAGACTTCATTGTAGTGCAGATTTCCTTTGCAAGCTTGCTTGGTTGGCCAAAAAGGGCGTATGCGTTTTTTCCTGAATATATTCAGGAAAAAACGCATACGCCCTTTTTGGCCAAGTGCATCATTGTGGACGTTCTGCCTCTATTCCTATGCTTTCAATGCAATTCCAGTCTACCTCCTGAAATCGGTTTCCTGCAATTCTGCCCCGCTTTCAAGTCCTCTTGGCAGCCTTACTTCAGTATATTTTTGGACGATAGCTGTCATTTATAACTCTGCAGGTTTGTGAATTACAGTGCCCCTGAGCTCCTTTCTTCAACTCGCTTTCTTGTGAGCTGGCCGCAACACCGCAGGATGGCTTCAGGCCCTAATCTGGTTCCGGCACGGCACGCTGAGCCTTTGGTTATTTCCTCTTCCTGGTGGGAAATGAGAGTTAAATTTGCCCGTCCAGACACCTCCAGCTAGTCTCTCATTGGTTCTCGCTATTCCTGTTCATCTTCCGCAGAAATTGCAAACTGGGCCAAACAGGAGGTTAAAGGAACAGACTCTCCAAGTCGGGAGAGTGTTAGTAAAGCGTCTGGAATGTTGCACCCGAGTACCAGGGTACGAAAACTGAGACATATTTGAACACGTCTCCCGATCACATGGTTGATCATACTCTAGGTTCCACATGCATGTTTTAGCTGAAGGAAGAATACCTTAAACCTGGGTAGTTGAAACCCGTGGAATGGGTACCATGCAATATGACTTCAAAGGGTCTTCATTTGCTCACCGAACCTCTCCAATCCTATCACTGCTGCTGTTTATGTCCCTGTACACATGCTTGATTCTCTTTCGGAGACATAGCAATCCATAGGTTTTAAGATACTTAAGAGTCAGGTACATTCTTAGGCGTTTAATATGCGGTGTTGAGTCCATTTCGTTGAGCAAGGAGTAGCTCTTGTCTATTCCATATTTGGCTTAAGGAACTTTATCTGTGCTCATTTCAATCTCTGGTTTTATGCAGCACCCCAACTCACCTTTACCCTTAAACAAGCATAAGTTGGTTTTCTAAATTTGAGACCCTGTTCTGTTCTGTAATTCAGTTCCTGTGTAGCCAAGTTTACATTCCGTGTATTACTGATATCTTATGATGTTTCTTTTTCTGTGTGACTTATTTCAGTTAGAATCATCGTACCTGAATCCACTCATTGTGCTGCTACGGGCCTGATGACATAGATTTCACTGCTGAGTGATACTGCATTGTACGTAAGTACCACAAGTTCTTTATCCATTTTTCACTTTCTGTGATATTGAACTTGTACGGTAAACGAGGTTCTTGTAAACAGAGGCGTCCCAAACATTGGGGTGGCTGTGTCTTTTTGATTTTAATTTCCCTAAGCTATAGGACCATAAGTGGAAGTGCCCTAGGCTCTGTTGCTTTGTTTTTTAGATGTTTCAGGAAACACCATACACTTCTCCCGAGTGTCTGTTGGCAGTTTACATCCCGCCCATCAGCATAACAAGGCTCCCAGTTCTCCATGGCCTGTCCTGCCTTTCTGGATTTTACACTTTTTTCAGATGGCCCTGTTGACCGGGGGGAAGTGAGACTTCATTGTAGTGCAGATTTCCTTTGCAAGCTTGCTTGGTTGGCCAAAAAGGGTGTATGCGTTTTTTCCTGAATATATTCAGGAAAAAACGCATACGCCCTTTTTGGCCAAGTGCATCATTGTGGACGTTCTGCCTCTATTCCTATGCTTTCAATGCAATTCCAGTCTACCTCCTGAAATCGGTTTCCTGCAATTCTGCCCCGCTTTCAAGTCCTCTTGGCAGCCTTACTTCAGTATATTTTTGGACGATAGCTGTCATTTATAACTCTGCAGGTTTGTGAATTACAGTGCCCCTGAGCTCCTTTCTTCAACTCGCTTTCTTGTGAGCTGGCCGCAACACCGCAGGATGGCTTCAGGCCCTAATCTGGTTCCGGCACGGCACGCTGAGCCTTTGGTTATTTCCTCTTCCTGGTGGGAAATGAGAGTTAAATTTGCCCGTCCAGACACCTCCAGCTAGTCTCTCATTGGTTCTCGCTATTCCTGTTCATCTTCCGCAGAAATTGCAAACTGGGCCAAACAGGAGGTTAAAGGGACAGACTCTCCAAGTCGGGAGAGTGTTAGTAAAGCGTCTGGAATGTTGCACCCGAGTACCAGGGTACGAAAACTGAGACATATTTGAACACGTCTCCCGATCACATGGTTGATCATACTCTAGGTTCCACATGCATGTTTTAGCTGAAGGAAGAATACCTTAAACCTGGGTAGTTGAAACCCGTGGAATGGGTACCATGCAATATGACTTCAAAGGGTCTTCATTTGCTCACCGAACCTCTCCAATCCTATCACTGCTGCTGTTTATGTCCCTGTACACATGCTTGATTCTCTTTCGGAGACATAGCAATCCATAGGTTTTAAGATACTTAAGAGTCAGGTACATTCTTAGGCGTTTAATATGCGGTGTTGAGTCCATTTCGTTGAGCAAGGAGTAGCTCTTGTCTATTCCATATTTGGCTTAAGGAACTTTATCTGTGCTCATTTCAATCTCTGGTTTTATGCAGCACCCCAACTCACCTTTACCCTTAAACAAGCATAAGTTGGTTTTCTAAATTTGAGACCCTGTTCTGTTCTGTAATTCAGTTCCTGTGTAGCCAAGTTTACATTCCATGTATTACTGATATCTTATGATGTTTCTTTTTCTGTGTGACTTATTTCAGTTAGAATCATCGTACATGAATCCACTCATTGTGCTGCTACGGGCCTGATGACATAGATTTCACTGCTGAGTGATACTGCATTGTACGTAAGTACCACAAGTTCTTTATCCATTTTTCACTTTCTGTGATATTGAACTTGTACGGTAAACGAGGTTCTTGTAAACAGAGGCGTCCCAAACATTGGGGTGGCTGTGTCTTTTTGATTTTAATTTCCCTAAGCTATAGGACCATAAGTGGAAGTGCCCTAGGCTCTGTTGCTTTGTTTTTTAGATGTTTCAGGAAACACCATACACTTCTCCCGAGTGTCTGTTGGCAGTTTACATCCCGCCCATCAGCATAACAAGGCTCCCAGTTCTCCATGGCCTGTCCTGCCTTTCTGGATTTTACACTTTTTTCAGATGGCCCTGTTGACCGGGGGGAAGTGAGACTTCATTGTAGTGCAGATTTCCTTTGCAAGCTTGCTTGGTTGGCCAAAAAGGGTGTATGCGTTTTTTCCTGAATATATTCAGGAAAAAACGCATACGCCCATTTGGCCAAGTGCATCATTGTGGACGTTCTGCCTCTATTCCTATGCTTTCAATGCAATTCCAGTCTACCTCCTGAAATCGGTTTCCTGCAATTCTGCCCCGCTTTCAAGTCCTCTTGGCAGCCTTACTTCAGTATATTTTTGGACGATAGCTGTCATTTATAACTCTGCAGGTTTGTGAATTACAGTGCCCCTGAGCTCCTTTCTTCAACTCGCTTTCTTGTGAGCTGGCCGCAACACCGCAGGATGGCTTCAGGCCCTAATCTGGTTCCGGCACGGCACGCTGAGCCTTTGGTTATTTCCTCTTCCTGGTGGGAAATGAGAGTTAAATTTGCCCGTCCAGACACCTCCAGCTAGTCTCTCATTGGTTCTCGCTATTCCTGTTCATCTTCCGCAGAAATTGCAAACTGGGCCAAACAGGAGGTTAAAGGGACAGACTCTCCAAGTCGGGAGAGTGTTAGTAAAGCGTCTGGAATGTTGCACCCGAGTACCAGGGTACGAAAACTGAGACATATTTGAACACGTCTCCCGATCACATGGTTGATCATACTCTAGGTTCCACATGCATGTTTTAGCTGAAGGAAGAATACCTTAAACCTGGGTAGTTGAAACCCGTGGAATGGGTACCATGCAATATGACTTCAAAGGGTCTTCATTTGCTCACCGAACCTCTCCAATCCTATCACTGCTGCTGTTTATGTCCCTGTACACATGCTTGATTCTCTTTCGGAGACATAGCAATCCATAGGTTTTAAGATACTTAAGAGTCAGGTACATTCTTAGGCGTTTAATATGCGGTGTTGAGTCCATTTCGTTGAGCAAGGAGTAGCTCTTGTCTATTCCATATTTGGCTTAAGGAACTTTATCTGTGCTCATTTCAATCTCTGGTTTTATGCAGCACCCCAACTCACCTTTACCCTTAAACAAGCATAAGTTGGTTTTCTAAATTTGAGACCCTGTTCTGTTCTGTAATTCAGTTCCTGTGTAGCCAAGTTTACATTCCATGTATTACTGATATCTTATGATGTTTCTTTTTCTGTGTGACTTATTTCAGTTAGAATCATCGTACATGAATCCACTCATTGTGCTGCTACGGGCCTGATGACATAGATTTCACTGCTGAGTGATACTGCATTGTACGTAAGTACCACAAGTTCTTTATCCATTTTTCACTTTCTGTGATATTGAACTTGTACGGTAAACGAGGTTCTTGTAAACAGAGGCGTCCCAAACATTGGGGTGGCTGTGTCTTTTTGATTTTAATTTCCCTAAGCTATAGGACCATAAGTGGAAGTGCCCTAGGCTCTGTTGCTTTGTTTTTTAGATGTTTCAGGAAACACCATACACTTCTCCCGAGTGTCTGTTGGCAGTTTACATCCCGCCCATCAGCATAACAAGGCTCCCAGTTCTCCATGGCCTGTCCTGCCTTTCTGGATTTTACACTTTTTTCAGATGGCCCTTTTGACCGGGGGGAAGTGAGACTTCATTGTAGTGCAGATTTCCTTTGCAAGCTTGCTTGGTTGGCCAAAAAGGGCGTATGCGTTTTTTCCTGAATATATTCAGGAAAAAACGCATACGCCCTTTTTGGCCAAGTGCATCATTGTGGACGTTCTGCCTCTTTTCCTATGCTTTCAATGCAATTCCAGTCTACCTCCTGAAATCGGTTTCCTGCAATTCTGCCCCGCTTTCAAGTCCTCTTGGCAGCCTTACTTCAGTATATTTTTGGACGATAGCTGTCATTTATAACTCTGCAGGTTTGTGAATTACAGTGCCCCTGAGCTCCTTTCTTCAACTCGTTTTCTTGTGAGCTGGCCGCAACACCGCAGGATGGCTTCAGGCCCTAATCTGGTTCCGGCACGGCACGCTGAGCCTTTGGTTATTTCCTCTTCCTGGTGGGAAATGAGAGTTAAATTTGCCCGTCCAGACACCTCCAGCTAGTCTCTCATTGGTTCTCGCTATTCCTGTTCATCTTCCGCAGAAATTGCAAACTGGGCCAAACAGGAGGTTAAAGGGACTGACTCTCCAAGTCGGGAGAGTGTTAGTAAAGCGTCTGGAATGTTGCACCCGAGTACCAGGGTACGAAAACTGAGACATATTTGAACACGTCTCCCGATCACATGGTTGATCATACTCTAGGTTCCACATGCATGTTTTAGCTGAAGGAAGAATACCTTAAACCTGGGTAGTTGAAACCCGTGGAATGGGTACCATGCAATATGACTTCAAAGGGTCTTCATTTGCTCACCGAACCTCTCCAATCCTATCACTGCTGCGTTTATGTCCCTGTACACATGCTTGATTCTCTTTCGGAGACATAGCAATCCATAGGTTTTAAGATACTTAAGAGTCAGGTACATTCTTAGGCGTTTAATATGCGGTGTTGAGTCCATATCGTTGAGCAAGGAGTAGCTCTTGTCTATTCCATATTTGGCTTAAGGAACTTTATCTGTGCTCATTTCAATCTCTGGTTTTATGCAGCACCCCAACTCACCTTTACCCTTAAACAAGCATAAGTTGGTTTTCTAAATTTGAGACCCTGTTCTGTTCTGTAATTCAGTTCCTGTGTAGCCAAGTTTACATTCCATGTATTACTGATATCTTATGATGTTTCTTTTTCTGTGGGACTTATTTCAGTTAGAATCATCGTACCTGAATCCACTCATTGTGCTGCTACGGGCCTGATGACATAGATTTCACTGCTGAGTGATACTGCATTGTACGTAAGTACCACAAGTTCTTTATCCATTTTTCACTTTCTGTGATATTGAACTTGTACGGTAAACGAGGTTCTTGTAAACAGAGGCGTCCCAAACATTGGGGTGGCTGTGTCTTTTTGATTTTAATTTCCCTAAGCTATAGGACCATAAGTGGAAGTGCCCTAGGCTCTGTTGCTTTGTTTTTTAGATGTTTCAGGAAACACCATACACTTCTCCCGAGTGTCTGTTGGCAGTTTACATCCCGCCCATCAGCATAACAAGGCTCCCAGTTCTCCATGGCCTGTCCTGCCTTTCTGGATTTTACACTTTTTTCAGATGGCCCTTTTGACCGGGGGGAAGTGAGACTTCATTGTAGTGCAGATTTCCTTTGCAAGCTTGCTTGGTTGGCCAAAAAGGGCGTATGCGTTTTTTCCTGAATATATTCAGGAAAAAACGCATACGCCCTTTTTGGCCAAGTGCATCATTGTGGACGTTCTGCCTCTTTTCCTATGCTTTCAATGCAATTCCAGTCTACCTCCTGAAATCGGTTTCCTGCAATTCTGCCCCGCTTTCAAGTCCTCTTGGCAGCCTTACTTCAGTATATTTTTGGACGATAGCTGTCATTTATAACTCTGCAGGTTTGTGAATTACAGTGCCCCTGAGCTCCTTTCTTCAACTCGCTTTCTTGTGAGCTGGCCGCAACACCGCAGGATGGCTTCAGGCCCTAATCTGGTTCCGGCACGGCACGCTGAGCCTTTGGTTATTTCCTCTTCCTGGTGGGAAATGAGAGTTAAATTTGCCCGTCCAGACACCTCCAGCTAGTCTCTCATTGGTTCTCGCTATTCCTGTTCATCTTCCGCAGAAATTGCAAACTGGGCCAAACAGGAGGTTAAAGGGACTGACTCTCCAAGTCGGGAGAGTGTTAGTAAAGCGTCTGGAATGTTGCACCCGAGTACCAGGGTACGAAAACTGAGACATATTTGAACACGTCTCCCGATCACATGGTTGATCATACTCTAGGTTCCACATGCATGTTTTAGCTGAAGGAAGAATACCTTAAACCTGGGTAGTTGAAACCCGTGGAATGGGTACCATGCAATATGACTTCAAAGGGTCTTCATTTGCTCACCGAACCTCTCCAATCCTATCACTGCTGCGTTTATGTCCCTGTACACATGCTTGATTCTCTTTCGGAGACATAGCAATCCATAGGTTTTAAGATACTTAAGAGTCAGGTACATTCTTAGGCGTTTAATATGCGGTGTTGAGTCCATTTCGTTGAGCAAGGAGTAGCTCTTGTCTATTCCATATTTGGCTTAAGGAACTTTATCTGTGCTCATTTCAATCTCTGGTTTTATGCAGCACCCCAACTCACCTTTACCCTTAAACAAGCATAAGTTGGTTTTCTAAATTTGAGACCCTGTTCTGTTCTGTAATTCAGTTCCTGTGTAGCCAAGTTTACATTCCGTGTATTACTGATATCTTATGATGTTTCTTTTTCTGTGTGACTTATTTCAGTTAGAATCATCGTACCTGAATCCACTCATTGTGCTGCTACGGGCCTGATGACATAGATTTCACTGCTGAGTGATACTGCATTGTACGTAAGTACCACAAGTTCTTTATCCATTTTTCACTTTCTGTGATATTGAACTTGTACGGTAAACGAGGTTCTTGTAAACAGAGGCGTCCCAAACATTGGGGTGGCTGTGTCTTTTTGATTTTAATTTCCCTAAGCTATAGGACCATAAGTGGAAGTGCCCTAGGCTCTGTTGCTTTGTTTTTTAGATGTTTCAGGAAACACCATACACTTCTCCCGAGTGTCTGTTGGCAGTTTACATCCCGCCCATCAGCATAACAAGGCTCCCAGTTCTCCATGGCCTGTCCTGCCTTTCTGGATTTTACACTTTTTTCAGATGGCCCTTTTGACCGGGGGGAAGTGAGACTTCATTGTAGTGCAGATTTCCTTTGCAAGCTTGCTTGGTTGGCCAAAAAGGGCGTATGCGTTTTTTCCTGAATATATTCAGGAAAAAACGCATACGCCCTTTTTGGCCAAGTGCATCATTGTGGACGTTCTGCCTCTATTCCTATGCTTTCAATGCAATTCCAGTCTACCTCCTGAAATCGGTTTCCTGCAATTCTGCCCCGCTTTCAAGTCCTCTTGGCAGCCTTACTTCAGTATATTTTTGGACGATAGCTGTCATTTATAACTCTGCAGGTTTGTGAATTACAGTGCCCCTGAGCTCCTTTCTTCAACTCGCTTTCTTGTGAGCTGGCCGCAACACCGCAGGATGGCTTCAGGCCCTAATCTGGTTCCGGCACGGCACGCTGAGCCTTTGGTTATTTCCTCTTCCTGGTGGGAAATGAGAGTTAAATTTGCCCGTCCAGACACCTCCAGCTAGTCTCTCATTGGTTCTCGCTATTCCTGTTCATCTTCCGCAGAAATTGCAAACTGGGCCAAACAGGAGGTTAAAGGAACAGACTCTCCAAGTCGGGAGAGTGTTAGTAAAGCGTCTGGAATGTTGCACCCGAGTACCAGGGTACGAAAACTGAGACATATTTGAACACGTCTCCCGATCACATGGTTGATCATACTCTAGGTTCCACATGCATGTTTTAGCTGAAGGAAGAATACCTTAAACCTGGGTAGTTGAAACCCGTGGAATGGGTACCATGCAATATGACTTCAAAGGGTCTTCATTTGCTCACCGAACCTCTCCAATCCTATCACTGCTGCTGTTTATGTCCCTGTACACATGCTTGATTCTCTTTCGGAGACATAGCAATCCATAGGTTTTAAGATACTTAAGAGTCAGGTACATTCTTAGGCGTTTAATATGCGGTGTTGAGTCCATTTCGTTGAGCAAGGAGTAGCTCTTGTCTATTCCATATTTGGCTTAAGGAACTTTATCTGTGCTCATTTCAATCTCTGGTTTTATGCAGCACCCCAACTCACCTTTACCCTTAAACAAGCATAAGTTGGTTTTCTAAATTTGAGACCCTGTTCTGTTCTGTAATTCAGTTCCTGTGTAGCCAAGTTTACATTCCGTGTATTACTGATATCTTATGATGTTTCTTTTTCTGTGTGACTTATTTCAGTTAGAATCATCGTACCTGAATCCACTCATTGTGCTGCTACGGGCCTGATGACATAGATTTCACTGCTGAGTGATACTGCATTGTACGTAAGTACCACAAGTTCTTTATCCATTTTTCACTTTCTGTGATATTGAACTTGTACGGTAAACGAGGTTCTTGTAAACAGAGGCGTCCCAAACATTGGGGTGGCTGTGTCTTTTTGATTTTAATTTCCCTAAGCTATAGGACCATAAGTGGAAGTGCCCTAGGCTCTGTTGCTTTGTTTTTTAGATGTTTCAGGAAACACCATACACTTCTCCCGAGTGTCTGTTGGCAGTTTACATCCCGCCCATCAGCATAACAAGGCTCCCAGTTCTCCATGGCCTGTCCTGCCTTTCTGGATTTTACACTTTTTTCAGATGGCCCTGTTGACCGGGGGGAAGTGAGACTTCATTGTAGTGCAGATTTCCTTTGCAAGCTTGCTTGGTTGGCCAAAAAGGGTGTATGCGTTTTTTCCTGAATATATTCAGGAAAAAACGCATACGCCCTTTTTGGCCAAGTGCATCATTGTGGACGTTCTGCCTCTATTCCTATGCTTTCAATGCAATTCCAGTCTACCTCCTGAAATCGGTTTCCTGCAATTCTGCCCCGCTTTCAAGTCCTCTTGGCAGCCTTACTTCAGTATATTTTTGGACGATAGCTGTCATTTATAACTCTGCAGGTTTGTGAATTACAGTGCCCCTGAGCTCCTTTCTTCAACTCGCTTTCTTGTGAGCTGGCCGCAACACCGCAGGATGGCTTCAGGCCCTAATCTGGTTCCGGCACGGCACGCTGAGCCTTTGGTTATTTCCTCTTCCTGGTGGGAAATGAGAGTTAAATTTGCCCGTCCAGACACCTCCAGCTAGTCTCTCATTGGTTCTCGCTATTCCTGTTCATCTTCCGCAGAAATTGCAAACTGGGCCAAACAGGAGGTTAAAGGGACAGACTCTCCAAGTCGGGAGAGTGTTAGTAAAGCGTCTGGAATGTTGCACCCGAGTACCAGGGTACGAAAACTGAGACATATTTGAACACGTCTCCCGATCACATGGTTGATCATACTCTAGGTTCCACATGCATGTTTTAGCTGAAGGAAGAATACCTTAAACCTGGGTAGTTGAAACCCGTGGAATGGGTACCATGCAATATGACTTCAAAGGGTCTTCATTTGCTCACCGAACCTCTCCAATCCTATCACTGCTGCTGTTTATGTCCCTGTACACATGCTTGATTCTCTTTCGGAGACATAGCAATCCATAGGTTTTAAGATACTTAAGAGTCAGGTACATTCTTAGGCGTTTAATATGCGGTGTTGAGTCCATTTCGTTGAGCAAGGAGTAGCTCTTGTCTATTCCATATTTGGCTTAAGGAACTTTATCTGTGCTCATTTCAATCTCTGGTTTTATGCAGCACCCCAACTCACCTTTACCCTTAAACAAGCATAAGTTGGTTTTCTAAATTTGAGACCCTGTTCTGTTCTGTAATTCAGTTCCTGTGTAGCCAAGTTTACATTCCATGTATTACTGATATCTTATGATGTTTCTTTTTCTGTGTGACTTATTTCAGTTAGAATCATCGTACATGAATCCACTCATTGTGCTGCTACGGGCCTGATGACATAGATTTCACTGCTGAGTGATACTGCATTGTACGTAAGTACCACAAGTTCTTTATCCATTTTTCACTTTCTGTGATATTGAACTTGTACGGTAAACGAGGTTCTTGTAAACAGAGGCGTCCCAAACATTGGGGTGGCTGTGTCTTTTTGATTTTAATTTCCCTAAGCTATAGGACCATAAGTGGAAGTGCCCTAGGCTCTGTTGCTTTGTTTTTTAGATGTTTCAGGAAACACCATACACTTCTCCCGAGTGTCTGTTGGCAGTTTACATCCCGCCCATCAGCATAACAAGGCTCCCAGTTCTCCATGGCCTGTCCTGCCTTTCTGGATTTTACACTTTTTTCAGATGGCCCTTTTGACCGGGGGGAAGTGAGACTTCATTGTAGTGCAGATTTCCTTTGCAAGCTTGCTTGGTTGGCCAAAAAGGGCGTATGCGTTTTTTCCTGAATATATTCAGGAAAAAACGCATACGCCCTTTTTGGCCAAGTGCATCATTGTGGACGTTCTGCCTCTTTTCCTATGCTTTCAATGCAATTCCAGTCTACCTCCTGAAATCGGTTTCCTGCAATTCTGCCCCGCTTTCAAGTCCTCTTGGCAGCCTTACTTCAGTATATTTTTGGACGATAGTTGTCATTTATAACTCTGCAGGTTTGTGAATTACAGTGCCCCTGAGCTCCTTTCTTCAACTCGTTTTCTTGTGAGCTGGCCGCAACACCGCAGGATGGCTTCAGGCCCTAATCTGGTTCCGGCACGGCACGCTGAGCCTTTGGTTATTTCCTCTTCCTGGTGGGAAATGAGAGTTAAATTTGCCCGTCCAGACACCTCCAGCTAGTCTCTCATTGGTTCTCGCTATTCCTGTTCATCTTCCGCAGAAATTGCAAACTGGGCCAAACAGGAGGTTAAAGGGACTGACTCTCCAAGTCGGGAGAGTGTTAGTAAAGCGTCTGGAATGTTGCACCCGAGTACCAGCGTACGAAAACTGAGACATATTTGAACACGTCTCCCGATCACATGGTTGATCATACTCTAGGTTCCACATGCATGTTTTAGCTGAAGGAAGAATACCTTAAACCTGGGTAGTTGAAACCCGTGGAATGGGTACCATGCAATATGACTTCAAAGGGTCTTCATTTGCTCACCGAACCTCTCCAATCCTATCACTGCTGCATTTATGTCCCTGTACACATGCTTGATTCTCTTTCGGAGACATAGCAATCCATAGGTTTTAAGATACTTAAGAGTCAGGTACATTCTTAGGCGTTTAATATGCGGTGTTGAGTCCATTTCGTTGAGCAAGGAGTAGCTCTTGTCTATTCCATATTTGGCTTAAGGAACTTTATCTGTGCTCATTTCAATCTCTGGTTTTATGCAGCACCCCAACTCACCTTTACCCTTAAACAAGCATAAGTTGGTTTTCTAAATTTGAGACCCTGTTCTGTTCTGTAATTCAGTTCCTGTGTAGCCAAGTTTACATTCCGTGTATTACTGATATCTTATGATGTTTCTTTTTCTGTGTGACTTATTTCAGTTAGAATCATCGTACCTGAATCCACTCATTGTGCTGCTACGGGCCTGATGACATAGATTTCACTGCTGAGTGATACTGCATTGTACGTAAGTACCACAAGTTCTTTATCCATTTTTCACTTTCTGTGATATTGAACTTGTACGGTAAACGAGGTTCTTGTAAACAGAGGCGTCCCAAACATTGGGGTGGCTGTGTCTTTTTGATTTTAATTTCCCTAAGCTATAGGACCATAAGTGGAAGTGCCCTAGGCTCTGTTGCTTTGTTTTTTAGATGTTTCAGGAAACACCATACACTTCTCCCGAGTGTCTGTTGGCAGTTTACATCCCGCCCATCAGCATAACAAGGCTCCCAGTTCTCCATGGCCTGTCCTGCCTTTCTGGATTTTACACTTTTTTCAGATGGCCCTTTTGACCGGGGAGAAGTGAGACTTCATTGTAGTGCAGATTTCCTTTGCAAGCTTGCTTGGTTGGCCAAAAAGGGCGTATGCGTTTTTTCCTGAATATATTCAGGAAAAAACGCATACGCCCTTTTTGGCCAAGTGCATCATTGTGGACGTTCTGCCTCTTTTCCTATGCTTTCCATGCAATTCCAGTCTACCTCCTGAAATCGGTTTCCTGCAATTCTGCCCCGCTTTCAAGTCCTCTTGGCAGCCTTACTTCAGTATATTTTTGGACGATAGTTGTCATTTATAACTCTGCAGGTTTGTGAATTACAGTGCCCCTGAGCTCCTTTCTTCAACTCGTTTTCTTGTGAGCTGGCCGCAACACGGCAGGATGGCTTCAGGCCCTAATCTGGTTCCGGCACGGCACGCTGAGCCTTTGGTTATTTCCTCTTCCTGGTGGGAAATGAGAGTTAAATTTGCCCGTCCAGACACCTCCAGCTAGTCTCTCATTGGTTCTCGCTATTCCTGTTCATCTTCCGCAGAAATTGCAAACTGGGCCAAACAGGAGGTTAAAGGGACTGACTCTCCAAGTCGGGAGAGTGTTAGTAAAGCGTCTGGAATGTTGCACCCGAGTACCAGGGTACGAAAACTGAGACATATTTGAACACGTCTCCCGATCACATGGTTGATCATACTCTAGGTTCCACATGCATGTTTTAGCTGAAGGAAGAATACCTTAAACCTGGGTAGTTGAAACCCGTGGAATGGGTACCATGCAATATGACCTCAAAGGGTCTTCATTTGCTCATCGAACCTCTCCAATCCTATCACTGCTGCGTTTATGTCCCTGTACACATGCTTGATTCTCTTTCGGAGACATAGCAATCCATAGGTTTTAAGATACTTAAGAGTCAGGTACATTCTTAGGCGTTTAATATGCGGTGTTGAGTCCATTTCGTTGAGCAAGGAGTAGCTCTTGTCTATTCCATATTTGGCTTAAGGAACTTTATCTGTGCTCATTTCAATCTCTGGTTTTATGCAGCACCCCAACTCACCTTTACCCTTAAACAAGCATAAGTTGGTTTTCTAAATTTGAGACCCTGTTCTGTTCTGTAATTCAGTTCCTGTGTAGCCAAGTTTACATTCCGTGTATTACTGATATCTTATGATGTTTCTTTTTCTGTGTGACTTATTTCAGTTAGAATCATCGTACCTGAATCCACTCATTGTGCTGCTACGGGCCTGATGACATAGATTTCACTGCTGAGTGATACTGCATTGTACGTAAGTACCACAAGTTCTTTATCCATTTTTCACTTTCTGTGATATTGAACTTGTACGGTAAACGAGGTTCTTGTAAACAGAGGCGTCCCAAACATTGGGGTGGCTGTGTCTTTTTGATTTTAATTTCCCTAAGCTATAGGACCATAAGTGGAAGTGCCCTAGGCTCTGTTGCTTTGTTTTTTAGATGTTTCAGGAAACACCATACACTTCTCCCGAGTGTCTGTTGGCAGTTTACATCCCGCCCATCAGCATAACAAGGCTCCCAGTTCTCCATGGCCTGTCCTGCCTTTCTGGATTTTACACTTTTTTCAGATGGCCCTGTTGACCGGGGGGAAGTGAGACTTCATTGTAGTGCAGATTTCCTTTGCAAGCTTGCTTGGTTGGCCAAAAAGGGTGTATGCGTTTTTTCCTGAATATATTCAGGAAAAAACGCATACGCCCTTTTTGGCCAAGTGCATCATTGTGGACGTTCTGCCTCTATTCCTATGCTTTCAATGCAATTCCAGTCTACCTCCTGAAATCGGTTTCCTGCAATTCTGCCCCGCTTTCAAGTCCTCTTGGCAGCCTTACTTCAGTATATTTTTGGACGATAGCTGTCATTTATAACTCTGCAGGTTTGTGAATTACAGTGCCCCTGAGCTCCTTTCTTCAACTCGCTTTCTTGTGAGCTGGCCGCAACACCGCAGGATGGCTTCAGGCCCTAATCTGGTTCCGGCACGGCACGCTGAGCCTTTGGTTATTTCCTCTTCCTGGTGGGAAATGAGAGTTAAATTTGCCCGTCCAGACACCTCCAGCTAGTCTCTCATTGGTTCTCGCTATTCCTGTTCATCTTCCGCAGAAATTGCAAACTGGGCCAAACAGGAGGTTAAAGGGACAGACTCTCCAAGTCGGGAGAGTGTTAGTAAAGCGTCTGGAATGTTGCACCCGAGTACCAGGGTACGAAAACTGAGACATATTTGAACACGTCTCCCGATCACATGGTTGATCATACTCTAGGTTCCACATGCATGTTTTAGCTGAAGGAAGAATACCTTAAACCTGGGTAGTTGAAACCCGTGGAATGGGTACCATGCAATATGACTTCAAAGGGTCTTCATTTGCTCACCGAACCTCTCCAATCCTATCACTGCTGCTGTTTATGTCCCTGTACACATGCTTGATTCTCTTTCGGAGACATAGCAATCCATAGGTTTTAAGATACTTAAGAGTCAGGTACATTCTTAGGCGTTTAATATGCGGTGTTGAGTCCATTTCGTTGAGCAAGGAGTAGCTCTTGTCTATTCCATATTTGGCTTAAGGAACTTTATCTGTGCTCATTTCAATCTCTGGTTTTATGCAGCACCCCAACTCACCTTTACCCTTAAACAAGCATAAGTTGGTTTTCTAAATTTGAGACCCTGTTCTGTTCTGTAATTCAGTTCCTGTGTAGCCAAGTTTACATTCCATGTATTACTGATATCTTATGATGTTTCTTTTTCTGTGTGACTTATTTCAGTTAGAATCATCGTACATGAATCCACTCATTGTGCTGCTACGGGCCTGATGACATAGATTTCACTGCTGAGTGATACTGCATTGTACGTAAGTACCACAAGTTCTTTATCCATTTTTCACTTTCTGTGATATTGAACTTGTACGGTAAACGAGGTTCTTGTAAACAGAGGCGTCCCAAACATTGGGGTGGCTGTGTCTTTTTGATTTTAATTTCCCTAAGCTATAGGACCATAAGTGGAAGTGCCCTAGGCTCTGTTGCTTTGTTTTTTAGATGTTTCAGGAAACACCATACACTTCTCCCGAGTGTCTGTTGGCAGTTTACATCCCGCCCATCAGCATAACAAGGCTCCCAGTTCTCCATGGCCTGTCCTGCCTTTCTGGATTTTACACTTTTTTCAGATGGCCCTTTTGACCGGGGGGAAGTGAGACTTCATTGTAGTGCAGATTTCCTTTGCAAGCTTGCTTGGTTGGCCAAAAAGGGCGTATGCGTTTTTTCCTGAATATATTCAGGAAAAAACGCATACGCCCTTTTTGGCCAAGTGCATCATTGTGGACGTTCTGCCTCTTTTCCTATGCTTTCAATGCAATTCCAGTCTACCTCCTGAAATCGGTTTCCTGCAATTCTGCCCCGCTTTCAAGTCCTCTTGGCAGCCTTACTTCAGTATATTTTTGGACGATAGCTGTCATTTATAACTCTGCAGGTTTGTGAATTACAGTGCCCCTGAGCTCCTTTCTTCAACTCGTTTTCTTGTGAGCTGGCCGCAACACCGCAGGATGGCTTCAGGCCCTAATCTGGTTCCGGCACGGCACGCTGAGCCTTTGGTTATTTCCTCTTCCTGGTGGGAAATGAGAGTTAAATTTGCCCGTCCAGACACCTCCAGCTAGTCTCTCATTGGTTCTCGCTATTCCTGTTCATCTTCCGCAGAAATTGCAAACTGGGCCAAACAGGAGGTTAAAGGGACTGACTCTCCAAGTCGGGAGAGTGTTAGTAAAGCGTCTGGAATGTTGCACCCGAGTACCAGGGTACGAAAACTGAGACATATTTGAACACGTCTCCCGATCACATGGTTGATCATACTCTAGGTTCCACATGCATGTTTTAGCTGAAGGAAGAATACCTTAAACCTGGGTAGTTGAAACCCGTGGAATGGGTACCATGCAATATGACTTCAAAGGGTCTTCATTTGCTCACCGAACCTCTCCAATCCTATCACTGCTGCGTTTATGTCCCTGTACACATGCTTGATTCTCTTTCGGAGACATAGCAATCCATAGGTTTTAAGATACTTAAGAGTCAGGTACATTCTTAGGCGTTTAATATGCGGTGTTGAGTCCATATCGTTGAGCAAGGAGTAGCTCTTGTCTATTCCATATTTGGCTTAAGGAACTTTATCTGTGCTCATTTCAATCTCTGGTTTTATGCAGCACCCCAACTCACCTTTACCCTTAAACAAGCATAAGTTGGTTTTCTAAATTTGAGACCCTGTTCTGTTCTGTAATTCAGTTCCTGTGTAGCCAAGTTTACATTCCATGTATTACTGATATCTTATGATGTTTCTTTTTCTGTGGGACTTATTTCAGTTAGAATCATCGTACCTGAATCCACTCATTGTGCTGCTACGGGCCTGATGACATAGATTTCACTGCTGAGTGATACTGCATTGTACGTAAGTACCACAAGTTCTTTATCCATTTTTCACTTTCTGTGATATTGAACTTGTACGGTAAACGAGGTTCTTGTAAACAGAGGCGTCCCAAACATTGGGGTGGCTGTGTCTTTTTGATTTTAATTTCCCTAAGCTATAGGACCATAAGTGGAAGTGCCCTAGGCTCTGTTGCTTTGTTTTTTAGATGTTTCAGGAAACACCATACACTTCTCCCGAGTGTCTGTTGGCAGTTTACATCCCGCCCATCAGCATAACAAGGCTCCCAGTTCTCCATGGCCTGTCCTGCCTTTCTGGATTTTACACTTTTTTCAGATGGCCCTGTTGACCGGGGGGAAGTGAGACTTCATTGTAGTGCAGATTTCCTTTGCAAGCTTGCTTGGTTGGCCAAAAAGGGTGTATGCGTTTTTTCCTGAATATATTCAGGAAAAAACGCATACGCCCTTTTTGGCCAAGTGCATCATTGTGGACGTTCTGCCTCTATTCCTATGCTTTCAATGCAATTCCAGTCTACCTCCTGAAATCGGTTTCCTGCAATTCTGCCCCGCTTTCAAGTCCTCTTGGCAGCCTTACTTCAGTATATTTTTGGACGATAGCTGTCATTTATAACTCTGCAGGTTTGTGAATTACAGTGCCCCTGAGCTCCTTTCTTCAACTCGCTTTCTTGTGAGCTGGCCGCAACACCGCAGGATGGCTTCAGGCCCTAATCTGGTTCCGGCACGGCACGCTGAGCCTTTGGTTATTTCCTCTTCCTGGTGGGAAATGAGAGTTAAATTTGCCCGTCCAGACACCTCCAGCTAGTCTCTCATTGGTTCTCGCTATTCCTGTTCATCTTCCGCAGAAATTGCAAACTGGGCCAAACAGGAGGTTAAAGGGACAGACTCTCCAAGTCGGGAGAGTGTTAGTAAAGCGTCTGGAATGTTGCACCCGAGTACCAGGGTACGAAAACTGAGACATATTTGAACACGTCTCCCGATCACATGGTTGATCATACTCTAGGTTCCACATGCATGTTTTAGCTGAAGGAAGAATACCTTAAACCTGGGTAGTTGAAACCCGTGGAATGGGTACCATGCAATATGACTTCAAAGGGTCTTCATTTGCTCACCGAACCTCTCCAATCCTATCACTGCTGCTGTTTATGTCCCTGTACACATGCTTGATTCTCTTTCGGAGACATAGCAATCCATAGGTTTTAAGATACTTAAGAGTCAGGTACATTCTTAGGCGTTTAATATGCGGTGTTGAGTCCATTTCGTTGAGCAAGGAGTAGCTCTTGTCTATTCCATATTTGGCTTAAGGAACTTTATCTGTGCTCATTTCAATCTCTGGTTTTATGCAGCACCCCAACTCACCTTTACCCTTAAACAAGCATAAGTTGGTTTTCTAAATTTGAGACCCTGTTCTGTTCTGTAATTCAGTTCCTGTGTAGCCAAGTTTACATTCCATGTATTACTGATATCTTATGATGTTTCTTTTTCTGTGTGACTTATTTCAGTTAGAATCATCGTACATGAATCCACTCATTGTGCTGCTACGGGCCTGATGACATAGATTTCACTGCTGAGTGATACTGCATTGTACGTAAGTACCACAAGTTCTTTATCCATTTTTCACTTTCTGTGATATTGAACTTGTACGGTAAACGAGGTTCTTGTAAACAGAGGCGTCCCAAACATTGGGGTGGCTGTGTCTTTTTGATTTTAATTTCCCTAAGCTATAGGACCATAAGTGGAAGTGCCCTAGGCTCTGTTGCTTTGTTTTTTAGATGTTTCAGGAAACACCATACACTTCTCCCGAGTGTCTGTTGGCAGTTTACATCCCGCCCATCAGCATAACAAGGCTCCCAGTTCTCCATGGCCTGTCCTGCCTTTCTGGATTTTACACTTTTTTCAGATGGCCCTTTTGACCGGGGGGAAGTGAGACTTCATTGTAGTGCAGATTTCCTTTGCAAGCTTGCTTGGTTGGCCAAAAAGGGCGTATGCGTTTTTTCCTGAATATATTCAGGAAAAAACGCATACGCCCTTTTTGGCCAAGTGCATCATTGTGGACGTTCTGCCTCTTTTCCTATGCTTTCAATGCAATTCCAGTCTACCTCCTGAAATCGGTTTCCTGCAATTCTGCCCCGCTTTCAAGTCCTCTTGGCAGCCTTACTTCAGTATATTTTTGGACGATAGTTGTCATTTATAACTCTGCAGGTTTGTGAATTACAGTGCCCCTGAGCTCCTTTCTTCAACTCGTTTTCTTGTGAGCTGGCCGCAACACCGCAGGATGGCTTCAGGCCCTAATCTGGTTCCGGCACGGCACGCTGAGCCTTTGGTTATTTCCTCTTCCTGGTGGGAAATGAGAGTTAAATTTGCCCGTCCAGACACCTCCAGCTAGTCTCTCATTGGTTCTCGCTATTCCTGTTCATCTTCCGCAGAAATTGCAAACTGGGCCAAACAGGAGGTTAAAGGGACTGACTCTCCAAGTCGGGAGAGTGTTAGTAAAGCGTCTGGAATGTTGCACCCGAGTACCAGCGTACGAAAACTGAGACATATTTGAACACGTCTCCCGATCACATGGTTGATCATACTCTAGGTTCCACATGCATGTTTTAGCTGAAGGAAGAATACCTTAAACCTGGGTAGTTGAAACCCGTGGAATGGGTACCATGCAATATGACTTCAAAGGGTCTTCATTTGCTCACCGAACCTCTCCAATCCTATCACTGCTGCATTTATGTCCCTGTACACATGCTTGATTCTCTTTCGGAGACATAGCAATCCATAGGTTTTAAGATACTTAAGAGTCAGGTACATTCTTAGGCGTTTAATATGCGGTGTTGAGTCCATTTCGTTGAGCAAGGAGTAGCTCTTGTCTATTCCATATTTGGCTTAAGGAACTTTATCTGTGCTCATTTCAATCTCTGGTTTTATGCAGCACCCCAACTCACCTTTACCCTTAAACAAGCATAAGTTGGTTTTCTAAATTTGAGACCCTGTTCTGTTCTGTAATTCAGTTCCTGTGTAGCCAAGTTTACATTCCGTGTATTACTGATATCTTATGATGTTTCTTTTTCTGTGTGACTTATTTCAGTTAGAATCATCGTACCTGAATCCACTCATTGTGCTGCTACGGGCCTGATGACATAGATTTCACTGCTGAGTGATACTGCATTGTACGTAAGTACCACAAGTTCTTTATCCATTTTTCACTTTCTGTGATATTGAACTTGTACGGTAAACGAGGTTCTTGTAAACAGAGGCGTCCCAAACATTGGGGTGGCTGTGTCTTTTTGATTTTAATTTCCCTAAGCTATAGGACCATAAGTGGAAGTGCCCTAGGCTCTGTTGCTTTGTTTTTTAGATGTTTCAGGAAACACCATACACTTCTCCCGAGTGTCTGTTGGCAGTTTACATCCCGCCCATCAGCATAACAAGGCTCCCAGTTCTCCATGGCCTGTCCTGCCTTTCTGGATTTTACACTTTTTTCAGATGGCCCTTTTGACCGGGGAGAAGTGAGACTTCATTGTAGTGCAGATTTCCTTTGCAAGCTTGCTTGGTTGGCCAAAAAGGGCGTATGCGTTTTTTCCTGAATATATTCAGGAAAAAACGCATACGCCCTTTTTGGCCAAGTGCATCATTGTGGACGTTCTGCCTCTTTTCCTATGCTTTCCATGCAATTCCAGTCTACCTCCTGAAATCGGTTTCCTGCAATTCTGCCCCGCTTTCAAGTCCTCTTGGCAGCCTTACTTCAGTATATTTTTGGACGATAGTTGTCATTTATAACTCTGCAGGTTTGTGAATTACAGTGCCCCTGAGCTCCTTTCTTCAACTCGTTTTCTTGTGAGCTGGCCGCAACACGGCAGGATGGCTTCAGGCCCTAATCTGGTTCCGGCACGGCACGCTGAGCCTTTGGTTATTTCCTCTTCCTGGTGGGAAATGAGAGTTAAATTTGCCCGTCCAGACACCTCCAGCTAGTCTCTCATTGGTTCTCGCTATTCCTGTTCATCTTCCGCAGAAATTGCAAACTGGGCCAAACAGGAGGTTAAAGGGACTGACTCTCCAAGTCGGGAGAGTGTTAGTAAAGCGTCTGGAATGTTGCACCCGAGTACCAGGGTACGAAAACTGAGACATATTTGAACACGTCTCCCGATCACATGGTTGATCATACTCTAGGTTCCACATGCATGTTTTAGCTGAAGGAAGAATACCTTAAACCTGGGTAGTTGAAACCCGTGGAATGGGTACCATGCAATATGACCTCAAAGGGTCTTCATTTGCTCATCGAACCTCTCCAATCCTATCACTGCTGCGTTTATGTCCCTGTACACATGCTTGATTCTCTTTCGGAGACATAGCAATCCATAGGTTTTAAGATACTTAAGAGTCAGGTACATTCTTAGGCGTTTAATATGCGGTGTTGAGTCCATTTCGTTGAGCAAGGAGTAGCTCTTGTCTATTCCATATTTGGCTTAAGGAACTTTATCTGTGCTCATTTCAATCTCTGGTTTTATGCAGCACCCCAACTCACCTTTACCCTTAAACAAGCATAAGTTGGTTTTCTAAATTTGAGACCCTGTTCTGTTCTGTAATTCAGTTCCTGTGTAGCCAAGTTTACATTCCGTGTATTACTGATATCTTATGATGTTTCTTTTTCTGTGTGACTTATTTCAGTTAGAATCATCGTACCTGAATCCACTCATTGTGCTGCTACGGGCCTGATGACATAGATTTCACTGCTGAGTGATACTGCATTGTACGTAAGTACCACAAGTTCTTTATCCATTTTTCACTTTCTGTGATATTGAACTTGTACGGTAAACGAGGTTCTTGTAAACAGAGGCGTCCCAAACATTGGGGTGGCTGTGTCTTTTTGATTTTAATTTCCCTAAGCTATAGGACCATAAGTGGAAGTGCCCTAGGCTCTGTTGCTTTGTTTTTTAGATGTTTCAGGAAACACCATACACTTCTCCCGAGTGTCTGTTGGCAGTTTACATCCCGCCCATCAGCATAACAAGGCTCCCAGTTCTCCATGGCCTGTCCTGCCTTTCTGGATTTTACACTTTTTTCAGATGGCCCTGTTGACCGGGGGGAAGTGAGACTTCATTGTAGTGCAGATTTCCTTTGCAAGCTTGCTTGGTTGGCCAAAAAGGGTGTATGCGTTTTTTCCTGAATATATTCAGGAAAAAACGCATACGCCCTTTTTGGCCAAGTGCATCATTGTGGACGTTCTGCCTCTATTCCTATGCTTTCAATGCAATTCCAGTCTACCTCCTGAAATCGGTTTCCTGCAATTCTGCCCCGCTTTCAAGTCCTCTTGGCAGCCTTACTTCAGTATATTTTTGGACGATAGCTGTCATTTATAACTCTGCAGGTTTGTGAATTACAGTGCCCCTGAGCTCCTTTCTTCAACTCGCTTTCTTGTGAGCTGGCCGCAACACCGCAGGATGGCTTCAGGCCCTAATCTGGTTCCGGCACGGCACGCTGAGCCTTTGGTTATTTCCTCTTCCTGGTGGGAAATGAGAGTTAAATTTGCCCGTCCAGACACCTCCAGCTAGTCTCTCATTGGTTCTCGCTATTCCTGTTCATCTTCCGCAGAAATTGCAAACTGGGCCAAACAGGAGGTTAAAGGGACAGACTCTCCAAGTCGGGAGAGTGTTAGTAAAGCGTCTGGAATGTTGCACCCGAGTACCAGGGTACGAAAACTGAGACATATTTGAACACGTCTCCCGATCACATGGTTGATCATACTCTAGGTTCCACATGCATGTTTTAGCTGAAGGAAGAATACCTTAAACCTGGGTAGTTGAAACCCGTGGAATGGGTACCATGCAATATGACTTCAAAGGGTCTTCATTTGCTCACCGAACCTCTCCAATCCTATCACTGCTGCTGTTTATGTCCCTGTACACATGCTTGATTCTCTTTCGGAGACATAGCAATCCATAGGTTTTAAGATACTTAAGAGTCAGGTACATTCTTAGGCGTTTAATATGCGGTGTTGAGTCCATTTCGTTGAGCAAGGAGTAGCTCTTGTCTATTCCATATTTGGCTTAAGGAACTTTATCTGTGCTCATTTCAATCTCTGGTTTTATGCAGCACCCCAACTCACCTTTACCCTTAAACAAGCATAAGTTGGTTTTCTAAATTTGAGACCCTGTTCTGTTCTGTAATTCAGTTCCTGTGTAGCCAAGTTTACATTCCATGTATTACTGATATCTTATGATGTTTCTTTTTCTGTGTGACTTATTTCAGTTAGAATCATCGTACATGAATCCACTCATTGTGCTGCTACGGGCCTGATGACATAGATTTCACTGCTGAGTGATACTGCATTGTACGTAAGTACCACAAGTTCTTTATCCATTTTTCACTTTCTGTGATATTGAACTTGTACGGTAAACGAGGTTCTTGTAAACAGAGGCGTCCCAAACATTGGGGTGGCTGTGTCTTTTTGATTTTAATTTCCCTAAGCTATAGGACCATAAGTGGAAGTGCCCTAGGCTCTGTTGCTTTGTTTTTTAGATGTTTCAGGAAACACCATACACTTCTCCCGAGTGTCTGTTGGCAGTTTACATCCCGCCCATCAGCATAACAAGGCTCCCAGTTCTCCATGGCCTGTCCTGCCTTTCTGGATTTTACACTTTTTTCAGATGGCCCTTTTGACCGGGGGGAAGTGAGACTTCATTGTAGTGCAGATTTCCTTTGCAAGCTTGCTTGGTTGGCCAAAAAGGGCGTATGCGTTTTTTCCTGAATATATTCAGGAAAAAACGCATACGCCCTTTTTGGCCAAGTGCATCATTGTGGACGTTCTGCCTCTTTTCCTATGCTTTCAATGCAATTCCAGTCTACCTCCTGAAATCGGTTTCCTGCAATTCTGCCCCGCTTTCAAGTCCTCTTGGCAGCCTTACTTCAGTATATTTTTGGACGATAGCTGTCATTTATAACTCTGCAGGTTTGTGAATTACAGTGCCCCTGAGCTCCTTTCTTCAACTCGTTTTCTTGTGAGCTGGCCGCAACACCGCAGGATGGCTTCAGGCCCTAATCTGGTTCCGGCACGGCACGCTGAGCCTTTGGTTATTTCCTCTTCCTGGTGGGAAATGAGAGTTAAATTTGCCCGTCCAGACACCTCCAGCTAGTCTCTCATTGGTTCTCGCTATTCCTGTTCATCTTCCGCAGAAATTGCAAACTGGGCCAAACAGGAGGTTAAAGGGACTGACTCTCCAAGTCGGGAGAGTGTTAGTAAAGCGTCTGGAATGTTGCACCCGAGTACCAGGGTACGAAAACTGAGACATATTTGAACACGTCTCCCGATCACATGGTTGATCATACTCTAGGTTCCACATGCATGTTTTAGCTGAAGGAAGAATACCTTAAACCTGGGTAGTTGAAACCCGTGGAATGGGTACCATGCAATATGACTTCAAAGGGTCTTCATTTGCTCACCGAACCTCTCCAATCCTATCACTGCTGCGTTTATGTCCCTGTACACATGCTTGATTCTCTTTCGGAGACATAGCAATCCATAGGTTTTAAGATACTTAAGAGTCAGGTACATTCTTAGGCGTTTAATATGCGGTGTTGAGTCCATATCGTTGAGCAAGGAGTAGCTCTTGTCTATTCCATATTTGGCTTAAGGAACTTTATCTGTGCTCATTTCAATCTCTGGTTTTATGCAGCACCCCAACTCACCTTTACCCTTAAACAAGCATAAGTTGGTTTTCTAAATTTGAGACCCTGTTCTGTTCTGTAATTCAGTTCCTGTGTAGCCAAGTTTACATTCCATGTATTACTGATATCTTATGATGTTTCTTTTTCTGTGGGACTTATTTCAGTTAGAATCATCGTACCTGAATCCACTCATTGTGCTGCTACGGGCCTGATGACATAGATTTCACTGCTGAGTGATACTGCATTGTACGTAAGTACCACAAGTTCTTTATCCATTTTTCACTTTCTGTGATATTGAACTTGTACGGTAAACGAGGTTCTTGTAAACAGAGGCGTCCCAAACATTGGGGTGGCTGTGTCTTTTTGATTTTAATTTCCCTAAGCTATAGGACCATAAGTGGAAGTGCCCTAGGCTCTGTTGCTTTGTTTTTTAGATGTTTCAGGAAACACCATACACTTCTCCCGAGTGTCTGTTGGCAGTTTACATCCCGCCCATCAGCATAACAAGGCTCCCAGTTCTCCATGGCCTGTCCTGCCTTTCTGGATTTTACACTTTTTTCAGATGGCCCTTTTGACCGGGGGGAAGTGAGACTTCATTGTAGTGCAGATTTCCTTTGCAAGCTTGCTTGGTTGGCCAAAAAGGGCGTATGCGTTTTTTCCTGAATATATTCAGGAAAAAACGCATACGCCCTTTTTGGCCAAGTGCATCATTGTGGACGTTCTGCCTCTTTTCCTATGCTTTCAATGCAATTCCAGTCTACCTCCTGAAATCGGTTTCCTGCAATTCTGCCCCGCTTTCAAGTCCTCTTGGCAGCCTTACTTCAGTATATTTTTGGACGATAGTTGTCATTTATAACTCTGCAGGTTTGTGAATTACAGTGCCCCTGAGCTCCTTTCTTCAACTCGCTTTCTTGTGAGCTGGCCGCAACACCGCAGGATGGCTTCAGGCCCTAATTTGGTTCCGGCACGGCACGCTGAGCCTTTGGTTATTTCCTCTTCCTGGTGGGAAATGAGAGTTAAATTTGCCCGTCCAGACACCTCCAGCTAGTCTCTCATTGGTTCTCGCTATTCCTGTTCATCTTCCGCAGAAATTGCAAACTGGGCCAAACAGGAGGTTAAAGGGACTGACTCTCCAAGTCGGGAGAGTGTTAGTAAAGCGTCTGGAATGTTGCACCCGAGTACCAGGGTACGAAAACTGAGACATATTTGAACACGTCTCCCGATCACATGGTTGATCATACTCTAGGTTCCACATGCATGTTTTAGCTGAAGGAAGAATACCTTAAACCTGGGTAGTTGAAACCCGTGGAATGGGTACCATGCAATATGACTTCAAAGGGTCTTCATTTGCTCACCGAACCTCTCCAATCCTATCACTGCTGCGTTTATGTCCCTGTACACATGCTTGATTCTCTTTCGGAGACATAGCAATCCATAGGTTTTAAGATACTTAAGAGTCAGGTACATTCTTAGGCGTTTAATATGCGGTGTTGAGTCCATTTCGTTGAGCAAGGAGTAGCTCTTGTCTATTCCATATTTGGCTTAAGGAACTTTATCTGTGCTCATTTCAATCTCTGGTTTTATGCAGCACCCCAACTCACCTTTACCCTTAAACAAGCATAAGTTGGTTTTCTAAATTTGAGACCCTGTTCTGTTCTGTAATTCAGTTCCTGTGTAGCCAAGTTTACATTCCGTGTATTACTGATATCTTATGATGTTTCTTTTTCTGTGTGACTTATTTCAGTTAGAATCATCGTACCTGAATCCACTCATTGTGCTGCTACGGGCCTGATGACATAGATTTCACTGCTGAGTGATACTGCATTGTACGTAAGTACCACAAGTTCTTTATCCATTTTTCACTTTCTGTGATATTGAACTTGTACGGTAAACGAGGTTCTTGTAAACAGAGGCGTCCCAAACATTGGGGTGGCTGTGTCTTTTTGATTTTAATTTCCCTAAGCTATAGGACCATAAGTGGAAGTGCCCTAGGCTCTGTTGCTTTGTTTTTTAGATGTTTCAGGAAACACCATACACTTCTCCCGAGTGTCTGTTGGCAGTTTACATCCCGCCCATCAGCATAACAAGGCTCCCAGTTCTCCATGGCCTGTCCTGCCTTTCTGGATTTTACACTTTTTTCAGATGGCCCTTTTGACCGGGGGGAAGTGAGACTTCATTGTAGTGCAGATTTCCTTTGCAAGCTTGCTTGGTTGGCCAAAAAGGGCGTATGCGTTTTTTCCTGAATATATTCAGGAAAAAACGCATACGCCCTTTTTGGCCAAGTGCATCATTGTGGACGTTCTGCCTCTATTCCTATGCTTTCAATGCAATTCCAGTCTACCTCCTGAAATCGGTTTCCTGCAATTCTGCCCCGCTTTCAAGTCCTCTTGGCAGCCTTACTTCAGTATATTTTTGGACGATAGCTGTCATTTATAACTCTGCAGGTTTGTGAATTACAGTGCCCCTGAGCTCCTTTCTTCAACTCGCTTTCTTGTGAGCTGGCCGCAACACCGCAGGATGGCTTCAGGCCCTAATCTGGTTCCGGCACGGCACGCTGAGCCTTTGGTTATTTCCTCTTCCTGGTGGGAAATGAGAGTTAAATTTGCCCGTCCAGACACCTCCAGCTAGTCTCTCATTGGTTCTCGCTATTCCTGTTCATCTTCCGCAGAAATTGCAAACTGGGCCAAACAGGAGGTTAAAGGAACAGACTCTCCAAGTCGGGAGAGTGTTAGTAAAGCGTCTGGAATGTTGCACCCGAGTACCAGGGTACGAAAACTGAGACATATTTGAACACGTCTCCCGATCACATGGTTGATCATACTCTAGGTTCCACATGCATGTTTTAGCTGAAGGAAGAATACCTTAAACCTGGGTAGTTGAAACCCGTGGAATGGGTACCATGCAATATGACTTCAAAGGGTCTTCATTTGCTCACCGAACCTCTCCAATCCTATCACTGCTGCTGTTTATGTCCCTGTACACATGCTTGATTCTCTTTCGGAGACATAGCAATCCATAGGTTTTAAGATACTTAAGAGTCAGGTACATTCTTAGGCGTTTAATATGCGGTGTTGAGTCCATTTCGTTGAGCAAGGAGTAGCTCTTGTCTATTCCATATTTGGCTTAAGGAACTTTATCTGTGCTCATTTCAATCTCTGGTTTTATGCAGCACCCCAACTCACCTTTACCCTTAAACAAGCATAAGTTGGTTTTCTAAATTTGAGACCCTGTTCTGTTCTGTAATTCAGTTCCTGTGTAGCCAAGTTGACATTCCGTGTATTACTGATATCTTATGATGTTTCTTTTTCTGTGTGACTTATTTCAGTTAGAATCATCGTACCTGAATCCACTCATTGTGCTGCTACGGGCCTGATGACATAGATTTCACTGCTGAGTGATACTGCATTGTACGTAAGTACCACAAGTTCTTTATCCATTTTTCACTTTCTGTGATATTGAACTTGTACGGTAAACGAGGTTCTTGTAAACAGAGGCGTCCCAAACATTGGGGTGGCTGTGTCTTTTTGATTTTAATTTCCCTAAGCTATAGGACCATAAGTGGAAGTGCCCTAGGCTCTGTTGCTTTGTTTTTTAGATGTTTCAGGAAACACCATACACTTCTCCCGAGTGTCTGTTGGCAGTTTACATCCCGCCCATCAGCATAACAAGGCTCCCAGTTCTCCATGGCCTGTCCTGCCTTTCTGGATTTTACACTTTTTTCAGATGGCCCTGTTGACCGGGGGGAAGTGAGACTTCATTGTAGTGCAGATTTCCTTTGCAAGCTTGCTTGGTTGGCCAAAAAGGGCGTATGCGTTTTTTCCTGAATATATTCAGGAAAAAACGCATACGCCCTTTTTGGCCAAGTGCATCATTGTGGACGTTCTGCCTCTATTCCTATGCTTTCAATGCAATTCCAGTCTACCTCCTGAAATCGGTTTCCTGCAATTCTGCCCCGCTTTCAAGTCCTCTTGGCAGCCTTACTTCAGTATATTTTTGGACGATAGTTGTCATTTATAACTCTGCAGGTTTGTGAATTACAGTGCCCCTGAGCTCCTTTCTTCAACTCGTTTTCTTGTGAGCTGGCCGCAACACCGCAGGATGGCTTCAGGCCCTAATCTGGTTCCGGCACGGCACGCTGAGCCTTTGGTTATTTCCTCTTCCTGGTGGGAAATGAGAGTTAAATTTGCCCGTCCAGACACCTCCAGCTAGTCTCTCATTGGTTCTCGCTATTCCTGTTCATCTTCCGCAGAAATTGCAAACTGGGCCAAACAGGAGGTTAAAGGGACTGACTCTCCAAGTCGGGAGAGTGTTAGTAAAGCGTCTGGAATGTTGCACCCGAGTACCAGCGTACGAAAACTGAGACATATTTGAACACGTCTCCCGATCACATGGTTGATCATACTCTAGGTTCCACATGCATGTTTTAGCTGAAGGAAGAATACCTTAAACCTGGGTAGTTGAAACCCGTGGAATGGGTACCATGCAATATGACTTCAAAGGGTCTTCATTTGCTCACCGAACCTCTCCAATCCTATCACTGCTGCGTTTATGTCCCTGTACACATGCTTGATTCTCTTTCGGAGACATAGCAATCCATAGGTTTTAAGATACTTAAGAGTCAGGTACATTCTTAGGCGTTTAATATGCGGTGTTGAGTCCATTTCGTTGAGCAAGGAGTAGCTCTTGTCTATTCCATATTTGGCTTAAGGAACTTTATCTGTGCTCATTTCAATCTCTGGTTTTATGCAGCACCCCAACTCACCTTTACCCTTAAACAAGCATAAGTTGGTTTTCTAAATTTGAGACCCTGTTCTGTTCTGTAATTCAGTTCCTGTGTAGCCAAGTTTACATTCCGTGTATTACTGATATCTTATGATGTTTCTTTTTCTGTGTGACTTATTTCAGTTAGAATCATCGTACCTGAATCCACTCATTGTGCTGCTACGGGCCTGATGACATAGATTTCACTGCTGAGTGATACTGCATTGTACGTAAGTACCACAAGTTCTTTATCCATTTTTCACTTTCTGTGATATTGAACTTGTACGGTAAACGAGGTTCTTGTAAACAGAGGCGTCCCAAACATTGGGGTGGCTGTGTCTTTTTGATTTTAATTTCCCTAAGCTATAGGACCATAAGTGGAAGTGCCCTAGGCTCTGTTGCTTTGTTTTTTAGATGTTTCAGGAAACACCATACACTTCTCCCGAGTGTCTGTTGGCAGTTTACATCCCGCCCATCAGCATAACAAGGCTCCCAGTTCTCCATGGCCTGTCCTGCCTTTCTGGATTTTACACTTTTTTCAGATGGCCCTTTTGACCGGGGGGAAGTGAGACTTCATTGTAGTGCAGATTTCCTTTGCAAGCTTGCTTGGTTGGCCAAAAAGGGCGTATGCGTTTTTTCCTGAATATATTCAGGAAAAAACGCATACGCCCTTTTTGGCCAAGTGCATCATTGTGGACGTTCTGCCTCTATTCCTATGCTTTCAATGCAATTCCAGTCTACCTCCTGAAATCGGTTTCCTGCAATTCTGCCCCGCTTTCAAGTCCTCTTGGCAGCCTTACTTCAGTATATTTTTGGACGATAGCTGTCATTTATAACTCTGCAGGTTTGTGAATTACAGTGCCCCTGAGCTCCTTTCTTCAACTCGCTTTCTTGTGAGCTGGCCGCAACACCGCAGGATGGCTTCAGGCCCTAATCTGGTTCCGGCACGGCACGCTGAGCCTTTGGTTATTTCCTCTTCCTGGTGGGAAATGAGAGTTAAATTTGCCCGTCCAGACACCTCCAGCTAGTCTCTCATTGGTTCTCGCTATTCCTGTTCATCTTCCGCAGAAATTGCAAACTGGGCCAAACAGGAGGTTAAAGGGACAGACTCTCCAAGTCGGGAGAGTGTTAGTAAAGCGTCTGGAATGTTGCACCCGAGTACCAGGGTACGAAAACTGAGACATATTTGAACACGTCTCCCGATCACATGGTTGATCATACTCTAGGTTCCACATGCATGTTTTAGCTGAAGGAAGAATACCTTAAACCTGGGTAGTTGAAACCCGTGGAATGGGTACCATGCAATATGACTTCAAAGGGTCTTCATTTGCTCACCGAACCTCTCCAATCCTATCACTGCTGCTGTTTATGTCCCTGTACACATGCTTGATTCTCTTTCGGAGACATAGCAATCCATAGGTTTTAAGATACTTAAGAGTCAGGTACATTCTTAGGCGTTTAATATGCGGTGTTGAGTCCATTTCGTTGAGCAAGGAGTAGCTCTTGTCTATTCCATATTTGGCTTAAGGAACTTTATCTGTGCTCATTTCAATCTCTGGTTTTATGCAGCACCCCAACTCACCTTTACCCTTAAACAAGCATAAGTTGGTTTTCTAAATTTGAGACCCTGTTCTGTTCTGTAATTCAGTTCCTGTGTAGCCAAGTTTACATTCCATGTATTACTGATATCTTATGATGTTTCTTTTTCTGTGTGACTTATTTCAGTTAGAATCATCCTACCTGAATCCACTCATTGTGCTGCTACGGGCCTGATGACATAGATTTCACTGCTGAGTGATACTGCATTGTACGTAAGTACCACAAGTTCTTTATCCATTTTTCACTTTCTGTGATATTGAACTTGTACGGTAAACGAGGTTCTTGTAAACAGAGGCGTCCCAAACATTGGGGTGGCTGTATCTTTTTGATTTTAATTTCCCTAAGCTATAGGACCATAAGTGGAAGTGCCCTAGGCTCTGTTGCTTTGTTTTTTAGATGTTTCAGGAAACACCATACACTTCTCCCGAGTGTCTGTTGGCAGTTTACATCCCGCCCATCAGCATAACAAGGCTCCCAGTTCTCCATGGCCTGTCCTGCCTTTCTGGATTTTACACTTTTTTCAGATGGCCCTTTTGACCGGGGGGAAGTGAGACTTCATTGTAGTGCAGATTTCCTTTGCAAGCTTGCTTGGTTGGCCAAAAAGGGCGTATGCGTTTTTTCCTGAATATATTCAGGAAAAAACGCATACGCCCTTTTTGGCCAAGTGCATCATTGTGGACGTTCTGCCTCTTTTCCTATGCTTTCAATGCAATTCCAGTCTACCTCCTGAAATCGGTTTCCTGCAATTCTGCCCCGCTTTCAAGTCCTCTTGGCAGCCTTACTTCAGTATATTTTTGGACGATAGTTGTCATTTATAACTCTGCAGGTTTGTGAATTACAGTGCCCCTGAGCTCCTTTCTTCAACTTGTTTTCTTGTGAGCTGGCCGCAACACCGCAGGATGGCTTCAGGCCCTAATCTGGTTCCGGCACGGCACGCTGAGCCTTTGGTTATTTCCTCTTCCTGGTGGGAAATGAGAGTTAAATTTGCCCGTCCAGACAACTCCAGCTAGTCTCTCATTGGTTCTCGCTATTCCTGTTCATCTTCCGCAGAAATTGCAAACTGGGCCAAACAGGAGGTTAAAGGGACTGACTCTCCAAGTCGGGAGAGTGTTAGTAAAGCGTCTGGAATGTTGCACCCGAGTACCAGGGTACGAAAACTGAGACATATTTGAACACGTCTCCCGATCACATGGTTGATCATACTCTAGGTTCCACATGCATGTTTTAGCTGAAGGAAGAATACCTTAAACCTGGGTAGTTGAAACCCGTGGAATGGGTACCATGCAATATGACTTCAAAGGGTCTTCATTTGCTCATCGAACCTCTCCAATCCTATCACTGCTGCGTTTATGTCCCTGTACACATGCTTGATTCTCTTTCGGAGACATAGCAATCCATAGGTTTTAAGATACTTAAGAGTCAGGTACATTCTTAGGCGTTTAATATGCGGTGTTGAGTCCATTTCGTTGAGCAAGGAGTAGCTCTTGTCTATTCCATATTTGGCTTAAGGAACTTTATCTGTGCTCATTTCAATCTCTGGTTTTATGCAGCACCCCAACTCACCTTTACCCTTAAACAAGCATAAGTTGGTTTTCTAAATTTGAGACCCTGTTCTGTTCTGTAATTCAGTTCCTGTGTAGCCAAGTTTACATTCCGTGTATTACTGATATCTTATGATGTTTCTTTTTCTGTGTGACTTATTTCAGTTAGAATCATCGTACCTGAATCCACTCATTGTGCTGCTACGGGCCTGATGACATAGATTTCACTGCTGAGTGATACTGCATTGTACGTAAGTACCACAAGTTCTTTATCCATTTTTCACTTTCTGTGATATTGAACTTGTACGGTAAACGAGGTTCTTGTAAACAGAGGCGTCCCAAACATTGGGGTGGCTGTGTCTTTTTGATTTTAATTTCCCTAAGCTATAGGACCATAAGTGGAAGTGCCCTAGGCTCTGTTGCTTTGTTTTTTAGATGTTTCAGGAAACACCATACACTTCTCCCGAGTGTCTGTTGGCAGTTTACATCCCGCCCATCAGCATAACAAGGCTCCCAGTTCTCCATGGCCTGTCCTGCCTTTCTGGATTTTACACTTTTTTCAGATGGCCCTTTTGACCGGGGGGAAGTGAGACTTCATTGTAGTGCAGATTTCCTTTGCAAGCTTGCTTGGTTGGCCAAAAAGGGCGTATGCGTTTTTTCCTGAATATATTCAGGAAAAAACGCATACGCCCTTTTTGGCCAAGTGCATCATTGTGGACGTTCTGCCTCTATTCCTATGCTTTCAATGCAATTCCAGTCTACCTCCTGAAATCGGTTTCCTGCAATTCTGCCCCGCTTTCAAGTCCTCTTGGCAGCCTTACTTCAGTATATTTTTGGACGATAGCTGTCATTTATAACTCTGCAGGTTTGTGAATTACAGTGCCCCTGAGCTCCTTTCTTCAACTCGCTTTCTTGTGAGCTGGCCGCAACACCGCAGGATGGCTTCAGGCCCTAATCTGGTTCCGGCACGGCACGCTGAGCCTTTGGTTATTTCCTCTTCCTGGTGGGAAATGAGAGTTAAATTTGCCCGTCCAGACACCTCCAGCTAGTCTCTCATTGGTTCTCGCTATTCCTGTTCATCTTCCGCAGAAATTGCAAACTGGGCCAAACAGGAGGTTAAAGGGACAGACTCTCCAAGTCGGGAGAGTGTTAGTAAAGCGTCTGGAATGTTGCACCCGAGTACCAGGGTACGAAAACTGAGACATATTTGAACACGTCTCCCGATCACATGGTTGATCATACTCTAGGTTCCACATGCATGTTTTAGCTGAAGGAAGAATACCTTAAACCTGGGTAGTTGAAACCCGTGGAATGGGTACCATGCAATATGACTTCAAAGGGTCTTCATTTGCTCACCGAACCTCTCCAATCCTATCACTGCTGCTGTTTATGTCCCTGTACACATGCTTGATTCTCTTTCGGAGACATAGCAATCCATAGGTTTTAAGATACTTAAGAGTCAGGTACATTCTTAGGCGTTTAATATGCGGTGTTGAGTCCATTTCGTTGAGCAAGGAGTAGCTCTTGTCTATTCCATATTTGGCTTAAGGAACTTTATCTGTGCTCATTTCAATCTCTGGTTTTATGCAGCACCCCAACTCACCTTTACCCTTAAACAAGCATAAGTTGGTTTTCTAAATTTGAGACCCTGTTCTGTTCTGTAATTCAGTTCCTGTGTAGCCAAGTTTACATTCCATGTATTACTGATATCTTATGATGTTTCTTTTTCTGTGTGACTTATTTCAGTTAGAATCATCGTACCTGAATCCACTCATTGTGCTGCTACGGGCCTGATGACATAGATTTCACTGCTGAGTGATACTGCATTGTACGTAAGTACCACAAGTTCTTTATCCATTTTTCACTTTCTGTGATATTGAACTTGTACGGTAAACGAGGTTCTTGTAAACAGAGGCGTCCCAAACATTGGGGTGGCTGTGTCTTTTTGATTTTAATTTCCCTAAGCTATAGGACCATAAGTGGAAGTGCCCTAGGCTCTGTTGCTTTGTTTTTTAGATGTTTCAGGAAACACCATACACTTCTCCCGAGTGTCTGTTGGCAGTTTACATCCCGCCCATCAGCATAACAAGGCTCCCAGTTCTCCATGGCCTGTCCTGCCTTTCTGGATTTTACACTTTTTTCAGATGGCCCTTTTGACCGGGGGGAAGTGAGACTTCATTGTAGTGCAGATTTCCTTTGCAAGCTTGCTTGGTTGGCCAAAAAGGGCGTATGCGTTTTTTCCTGAATATATTCAGGAAAAAACGCATATGCCCTTTTTGGCCAAGTGCATCATTGTGGACGTTCTGCCTCTTTTCCTATGCTTTCAATGCAATTCCAGTCTACCTCCTGAAATCGGTTTCCTGCAATTCTGCCCCGCTTTCAAGTCCTCTTGGCAGCCTTACTTCAGTATATTTTTGGACGATAGTTGTCATTTATAACTGCAGGTTTGTGAATTACAGTGCCCCTGAGCTCCTTTCTTCAACTCGTTTTCTTGTGAGCTGGCCGCAACACCGCAGGATGGCTTCAGGCCCTAATCTGGTTCCGGCACGGCACGCTGAGCCTTTGGTTATTTCCTCTTCCTGGTGGGAAATGAGAGTTAAATTTGCCCGTCCAGACACCTCCAGCTAGTCTCTCATTGGTTCTCGCTATTCCTGTTCATCTTCCGCAGAAATTGCAAACTGGGCCAAACAGGAGGTTAAAGGGACTGACTCTCCAAGTCGGGAGAGTGTTAGTAAAGCGTCTGGAATGTTGCACCCGAGTACCAGGGTACGAAAACTGAGACATATTTGAACACGTCTCCCGATCACATGGTTGATCATACTCTAGGTTCCACATGCATGTTTTAGCTGAAGGAAGAATACCTTAAACCTGGGTAGTTGAAACCCGTGGAATGGGTACCATGCAATATGACTTCAAAGGGTCTTCATTTGCTCACCGAACCTCTCCAATCCTATCACTGCTGCGTTTATGTCCCTGTACACATGCTTGATTCTCTTTCGGAGACATAGCAATCCATAGGTTTTAAGATACTTAAGAGTCAGGTACATTCTTAGGCGTTTAATATGCGGTGTTGAGTCCATATCGTTGAGCAAGGAGTAGCTCTTGTCTATTCCATATTTGGCTTAAGGAACTTTATCTGTGCTCATTTCAATCTCTGGTTTTATGCAGCACCCTAACTCACCTTTACCCTTAAACAAGCATAAGTTGGTTTTCTAAATTTGAGACCCTGTTCTGTTCTGTAATTCAGTTCCTGTGTAGCCAAGTTTACATTCCGTGTATTACTGATATCTTATGATGTTTCTTTTTCTGTGTGACTTATTTCAGTTAGAATCATCGTACCTGAATCCACTCATTGTGCTGCTACGGGCCTGATGACATAGATTTCACTGCTGAGTGATACTGCATTGTACGTAAGTACCACAAGTTCTTTATCCATTTTTCACTTTCTGTGATATTGAACTTGTACGGTAAACGAGGTTCTTGTAAACAGAGGCGTCCCAAACATTGGGGTGGCTGTGTCTTTTTGATTTTAATTTCCCTAAGCTATAGGACCATAAGTGGAAGTGCCCTAGGCTCTGTTGCTTTGTTTTTTAGATGTTTCAGGAAACACCATACACTTCTCCCGAGTGTCTGTTGGCAGTTTACATCCCGCCCATCAGCATAACAAGGCTCCCAGTTCTCCATGGCCTGTCCTGCCTTTCTGGATTTTACACTTTTTTCAGATGGCCCTTTTGACCGGGGGGAAGTGAGACTTCATTGTAGTGCAGATTTCCTTTGCAAGCTTGCTTGGTTGGCCAAAAAGGGCGTATGCGTTTTTTCCTGAATATATTCAGGAAAAAACGCATACGCCCTTTTTGGCCAAGTGCATCATTGTGGACGTTCTGCCTCTTTTCCTATGCTTTCAATGCAATTCCAGTCTACCTCCTGAAATCGGTTTCCTGCAATTCTGCCCCGCTTTCAAGTCCTCTTGGCAGCCTTACTTCAGTATATTTTTGGACGATAGTTGTCATTTATAACTCTGCAGGTTTGTGAATTACAGTGCCCCTGAGCTCCTTTCTTCAACTTGTTTTCTTGTGAGCTGGCCGCAACACCGCAGGATGGCTTCAGGCCCTAATCTGGTTCCGGCACGGCACGCTGAGCCTTTGGTTATTTCCTCTTCCTGGTGGGAAATGAGAGTTAAATTTGCCCGTCCAGACACCTCCAGCTAGTCTCTCATTGGTTCTCGCTATTCCTGTTCATCTTCCGCAGAAATTGCAAACTGGGCCAAACAGGAGGTTAAAGGGACTGACTCTCCAAGTCGGGAGAGTGTTAGTAAAGCGTCTGGAATGTTGCACCCGAGTACCAGGGTACGAAAACTGAGACATATTTGAACACGTCTCCCGATCACATGGTTGATCATACTCTAGGTTCCACATGCATGTTTTAGCTGAAGGAAGAATACCTTAAACCTGGGTAGTTGAAACCCGTGGAATGGGTACCATGCAATATGACTTCAAAGGGTCTTCATTTGCTCATCGAACCTCTCCAATCCTATCACTGCTGCGTTTATGTCCCTGTACACATGCTTGATTCTCTTTCAGAGACATAGCAATCCATAGGTTTTAAGATACTTAAGAGTCAGGTACATTCTTAGGCGTTTAATATGCGGTGTTGAGTCCATTTCGTTGAGCAAGGAGTAGCTCTTGTCTATTCCATATTTGGCTTAAGGAACTTTATCTGTGCTCATTTCAATCTCTGGTTTTATGCAGCACCCCAACTCACCTTTACCCTTAAACAAGCATAAGTTGGTTTTCTAAATTTGAGACCCTGTTCTGTTCTGTAATTCAGTTCCTGTGTAGCCAAGTTTACATTCCGTGTATTACTGATATCTTATGATGTTTCTTTTTCTGTGTGACTTATTTCAGTTAGAATCATCGTACCTGAATCCACTCATTGTGCTGCTACGGGCCTGATGACATAGATTTCACTGCTGAGTGATACTGCATTGTACGTAAATACCACAAGTTCTTTATCCATTTTTCACTTTCTGTGATATTGAACTTGTACGGTAAACGAGGTTCTTGTAAACAGAGGCGTCCCAAACATTGGGGTGGCTGTGTCTTTTTGATTTTAATTTCCCTAAGCTATAGGACCATAAGTGGAAGTGCCCTAGGCTCTGTTGCTTTGTTTTTTAGATGTTTCAGGAAACACCATACACTTCTCCCGAGTGTCTGTTGGCAGTTTACATCCCGCCCATCAGCATAACAAGGCTCCCAGTTCTCCATGGCCTGTCCTGCCTTTCTGGATTTTACACTTTTTTCAGATGGCCCTTTTGACCGGGGGGAAGTGAGACTTCATTGTAGTGCAGATTTCCTTTGCAAGCTTGCTTGGTTGGCCAAAAAGGGCGTATGCGTTTTTTCCTGAATATATTCAGGAAAAAACGCATACGCCCTTTTTGGCCAAGTGCATCATTGTGGACGTTCTGCCTCTATTCCTATGCTTTCAATGCAATTCCAGTCTACCTCCTGAAATCGGTTTCCTGCAATTCTGCCCCGCTTTCAAGTCCTCTTGGCAGCCTTACTTCAGTATATTTTTGGACGATAGCTGTCATTTATAACTCTGCAGGTTTGTGAATTACAGTGCCCCTGAGCTCCTTTCTTCAACTCGCTTTCTTGTGAGCTGGCCGCAACACCGCAGGATGGCTTCAGGCCCTAATCTGGTTCCGGCACGGCACGCTGAGCCTTTGGTTATTTCCTCTTCCTGGTGGGAAATGAGAGTTAAATTTGCCCGTCCAGACACCTCCAGCTAGTCTCTCATTGGTTCTCGCTATTCCTGTTCATCTTCCGCAGAAATTGCAAACTGGGCCAAACAGGAGGTTAAAGGGACAGACTCTCCAAGTCGGGAGAGTGTTAGTAAAGCGTCTGGAATGTTGCACCCGAGTACCAGGGTACGAAAACTGAGACATATTTGAACACGTCTCCCGATCACATGGTTGATCATACTCTAGGTTCCACATGCATGTTTTAGCTGAAGGAAGAATACCTTAAACCTGGGTAGTTGAAACCCGTGGAATGGGTACCATGCAATATGACTTCAAAGGGTCTTCATTTGCTCACCGAACCGCTCCAATCCTATCACTGCTGCTGTTTATGTCCCTGTACACATGCTTGATTCTCTTTCGGAGACATAGCAATCCATAGGTTTTAAGATACTTAAGAGTCAGGTACATTCTTAGGCGTTTAATATGCGGTGTTGAGTCCATTTCGTTGAGCAAGGAGTAGCTCTTGTCTATTCCATATTTGGCTTAAGGAACTTTATCTGTGCTCATTTCAATCTCTGGTTTTATGCAGCACCCCAACTCACCTTTACCCTTAAACAAGCATAAGTTGGTTTTCTAAATTTGAGACCCTGTTCTGTTCTGTAATTCAGTTCCTGTGTAGCCAAGTTTACATTCCATGTATTACTGATATCTTATGATGTTTCTTTTTCTGTGTGACTTATTTCAGTTAGAATCATCGTACCTGAATCCACTCATTGTGCTGCTACGGGCCTGATGACATAGATTTCACTGCTGAGTGATACTGCATTGTACGTAAGTACCACAAGTTCTTTATCCATTTTTCACTTTCTGTGATATTGAACTTGTACGGTAAACGAGGTTCTTGTAAACAGAGGCGTCCCAAACATTGGGGTGGCTGTGTCTTTTTGATTTTAATTTCCCTAAGCTATAGGACCATAAGTGGAAGTGCCCTAGGCTCTGTTGCTTTGTTTTTTAGATGTTTCAGGAAACACCATACACTTCTCCCGAGTGTCTGTTGGCAGTTTACATCCCGCCCATCAGCATAACAAGGCTCCCAGTTCTCCATGGCCTGTCCTGCCTTTCTGGATTTTACACTTTTTTCAGATGGCCCTTTTGACCGGGGGGAAGTGAGACTTCATTGTAGTGCAGATTTCCTTTGCAAGCTTGCTTGGTTGGCCAAAAAGGGCGTATGCGTTTTTTCCTGAATATATTCAGGAAAAAACGCATACGCCCTTTTTGGCCAAGTGCATCATTGTGGACGTTCTGCCTCTTTTCCTATGCTTTCAATGCAATTCCAGTCTACCTCCTGAAATCGGTTTCCTGCAATTCTGCCCCGCTTTCAAGTCCTCTTGGCAGCCTTACTTCAGTATATTTTTGGACGATAGTTGTCATTTATAACTCTGCAGGTTTGTGAATTACAGTGCCCCTGAGCTCCTTTCTTCAACTTGTTTTCTTGTGAGCTGGCCGCAACACCGCAGGATGGCTTCAGGCCCTAATCTGGTTCCGGCACGGCACGCTGAGCCTTTGGTTATTTCCTCTTCCTGGTGGGAAATGAGAGTTAAATTTGCCCGTCCAGACACCTCCAGCTAGTCTCTCATTGGTTCTCGCTATTCCTGTTCATCTTCCGCAGAAATTGCAAACTGGGCCAAACAGGAGGTTAAAGGGACTGACTCTCCAAGTCGGGAGAGTGTTAGTAAAGCGTCTGGAATGTTGCACCCGAGTACCAGGGTACGAAAACTGAGACATATTTGAACACGTCTCCCGATCACATGGTTGATCATACTCTAGGTTCCACATGCATGTTTTAGCTGAAGGAAGAATACCTTAAACCTGGGTAGTTGAAACCCGTGGAATGGGTACCATGCAATATGACTTCAAAGGGTCTTCATTTGCTCATCGAACCTCTCCAATCCTATCACTGCTGCGTTTATGTCCCTGTACACATGCTTGATTCTCTTTCAGAGACATAGCAATCCATAGGTTTTAAGATACTTAAGAGTCAGGTACATTCTTAGGCGTTTAATATGCGGTGTTGAGTCCATTTCGTTGAGCAAGGAGTAGCTCTTGTCTATTCCATATTTGGCTTAAGGAACTTTATCTGTGCTCATTTCAATCTCTGGTTTTATGCAGCACCCCAACTCACCTTTACCCTTAAACAAGCATAAGTTGGTTTTCTAAATTTGAGACCCTGTTCTGTTCTGTAATTCAGTTCCTGTGTAGCCAAGTTTACATTCCGTGTATTACTGATATCTTATGATGTTTCTTTTTCTGTGTGACTTATTTCAGTTAGAATCATCGTACCTGAATCCACTCATTGTGCTGCTACGGGCCTGATGACATAGATTTCACTGCTGAGTGATACTGCATTGTACGTAAGTACCACAAGTTCTTTATCCATTTTTCACTTTCTGTGATATTGAACTTGTACGGTAAACGAGGTTCTTGTAAACAGAGGCGTCCCAAACATTGGGGTGGCTGTGTCTTTTTGATTTTAATTTCCCTAAGCTATAGGACCATAAGTGGAAGTGCCCTAGGCTCTGTTGCTTTGTTTTTTAGATGTTTCAGGAAACACCATACACTTCTCCCGAGTGTCTGTTGGCAGTTTACATCCCGCCCATCAGCATAACAAGGCTCCCAGTTCTCCATGGCCTGTCCTGCCTTTCTGGATTTTACACTTTTTTCAGATGGCCCTTTTGACCGGGGGGAAGTGAGACTTCATTGTAGTGCAGATTTCCTTTGCAAGCTTGCTTGGTTGGCCAAAAAGGGCGTATGCGTTTTTTCCTGAATATATTCAGGAAAAAACGCATACGCCCTTTTTGGCCAAGTGCATCATTGTGGACGTTCTGCCTCTATTCCTATGCTTTCAATGCAATTCCAGTCTACCTCCTGAAATCGGTTTCCTGCAATTCTGCCCCGCTTTCAAGTCCTCTTGGCAGCCTTACTTCAGTATATTTTTGGACGATAGCTGTCATTTATAACTCTGCAGGTTTGTGAATTACAGTGCCCCTGAGCTCCTTTCTTCAACTCGCTTTCTTGTGAGCTGGCCGCAACACCGCAGGATGGCTTCAGGCCCTAATCTGGTTCCGGCACGGCACGCTGAGCCTTTGGTTATTTCCTCTTCCTGGTGGGAAATGAGAGTTAAATTTGCCCGTCCAGACACCTCCAGCTAGTCTCTCATTGGTTCTCGCTATTCCTGTTCATCTTCCGCAGAAATTGCAAACTGGGCCAAACAGGAGGTTAAAGGGACAGACTCTCCAAGTCGGGAGAGTGTTAGTAAAGCGTCTGGAATGTTGCACCCGAGTACCAGGGTACGAAAACTGAGACATATTTGAACACGTCTCCCGATCACATGGTTGATCATACTCTAGGTTCCACATGCATGTTTTAGCTGAAGGAAGAATACCTTAAACCTGGGTAGTTGAAACCCGTGGAATGGGTACCATGCAATATGACTTCAAAGGGTCTTCATTTGCTCACCGAACCGCTCCAATCCTATCACTGCTGCTGTTTATGTCCCTGTACACATGCTTGATTCTCTTTCGGAGACATAGCAATCCATAGGTTTTAAGATACTTAAGAGTCAGGTACATTCTTAGGCGTTTAATATGCGGTGTTGAGTCCATTTCGTTGAGCAAGGAGTAGCTCTTGTCTATTCCATATTTGGCTTAAGGAACTTTATCTGTGCTCATTTCAATCTCTGGTTTTATGCAGCACCCCAACTCACCTTTACCCTTAAACAAGCATAAGTTGGTTTTCTAAATTTGAGACCCTGTTCTGTTCTGTAATTCAGTTCCTGTGTAGCCAAGTTTACATTCCATGTATTACTGATATCTTATGATGTTTCTTTTTCTGTGTGACTTATTTCAGTTAGAATCATCGTACCTGAATCCACTCATTGTGCTGCTATGGGCCTGATGACATAGATTTCACTGCTGAGTGATACTGCATTGTACGTAAGTACCACAAGTTCTTTATCCATTTTTCACTTTCTGTGATATTGAACTTGTACGGTAAACGAGGTTCTTGTAAACAGAGGCGTCCCAAACATTGGGGTGGCTGTGTCTTTTTGATTTTAATTTCCCTAAGCTATAGGACCATAAGTGGAAGTGCCCTAGGCTCTGTTGCTTTGTTTTTTAGATGTTTCAGGAAACACCATACACTTCTCCCGAGTGTCTGTTGGCAGTTTACATCCCGCCCATCAGCATAACAAGGCTCCCAGTTCTCCATGGCCTGTCCTGCCTTTCTGGATTTTACACTTTTTTCAGATGGCCCTTTTGACCGGGGGGAAGTGAGACTTCATTGTAGTGCAGATTTCCTTTGCAAGCTTGCTTGGTTGGCCAAAAAGGGCGTATGCGTTTTTTCCTGAATATATTCAGGAAAAAACGCATATGCCCTTTTTGGCCAAGTGCATCATTGTGGACGTTCTGCCTCTTTTCCTATGCTTTCAATGAAATTCCAGTCTACCTCCTGAAATCGGTTTCCTGCAATTCTGCCCCGCTTTCAAGTCCTCTTGGCAGCCTTACTTCAGTATATTTTTGGACGATAGTTGTCATTTATAACTCTGCAGGTTTGTGAATTACAGTGCCCCTGAGCTCCTTTCTTCAACTCGTTTTCTTGTGAGCTGGCCGCAACACCGCAGGATGGCTTCAGGCCCTAATCTGGTTCCGGCACGGCACGCTGAGCCTTTGGTTATTTCCTCTTCCTGGTGGGAAATGAGAGTTAAATTTGCCCGTCCAGACACCTCCAGCTAGTCTCTCATTGGTTCTCGCTATTCCTGTTCATCTTCCGCAGAAATTGCAAACTGGGCCAAACAGGAGGTTAAAGGGACTGACTCTCCAAGTCGGGAGAGTGTTAGTAAAGCGTCTGGAATGTTGCACCCGAGTACCAGGGTACGAAAACTGAGACATATTTGAACACGTCTCCCGATCACATGGTTGATCATACTCTAGGTTCCACATGCATGTTTTAGCTGAAGGAAGAATACCTTAAACCTGGGTAGTTGAAACCCGTGGAATGGGTACCATGCAATATGACTTCAAAGGGTCTTCATTTGCTCACCGAACCTCTCCAATCCTATCACTGCTGCGTTTATGTCCCTGTACACATGCTTGATTCTCTTTCGGAGACATAGCAATCCATAGGTTTTAAGATACTTAAGAGTCAGGTACATTCTTAGGCGTTTAATATGCGGTGTTGAGTCCATATCGTTGAGCAAGGAGTAGCTCTTGTCTATTCCATATTTGGCTTAAGGAACTTTATCTGTGCTCATTTCAATCTCTGGTTTTATGCAGCACCCTAACTCACCTTTACCCTTAAACAAGCATAAGTTGGTTTTCTAAATTTGAGACCCTGTTCTGTTCTGTAATTCAGTTCCTGTGTAGCCAAGTTTACATTCCGTGTATTACTGATATCTTATGATGTTTCTTTTTCTGTGTGACTTATTTCAGTTAGAATCATCGTACCTGAATCCACTCATTGTGCTGCTACGGGCCTGATGACATAGATTTCACTGCTGAGTGATACTGCATTGTACGTAAGTACCACAAGTTCTTTATCCATTTTTCACTTTCTGTGATATTGAACTTGTACGGTAAACGAGGTTCTTGTAAACAGAGGCGTCCCAAACATTGGGGTGGCTGTATCTTTTTGATTTTAATTTCCCTAAGCTATAGGACCATAAGTGGAAGTGCCCTAGGCTCTGTTGCTTTGTTTTTTAGATGTTTCAGGAAACACCATACACTTCTCCCGAGTGTCTGTTGGCAGTTTACATCCCGCCCATCAGCATAACAAGGCTCCCAGTTCTCCATGGCCTGTCCTGCCTTTCTGGATTTTACACTTTTTTCAGATGGCCCTTTTGACCGGGGGGAAGTGAGACTTCATTGTAGTGCAGATTTCCTTTGCAAGCTTGCTTGGTTGGCCAAAAAGGGCGTATGCGTTTTTTCCTGAATATATTCAGGAAAAAACGCATACGCCCTTTTTGGCCAAGTGCATCATTGTGGACGTTCTGCCTCTTTTCCTATGCTTTCAATGCAATTCCAGTCTACCTCCTGAAATCGGTTTCCTGCAATTCTGCCCCGCTTTCAAGTCCTCTTGGCAGCCTTACTTCAGTATATTTTTGGACGATAGTTGTCATTTATAACTCTGCAGGTTTGTGAATTACAGTGCCCCTGAGCTCCTTTCTTCAACTCGTTTTCTTGTGAGCTGGCCGCAACACCGCAGGATGGCTTCAGGCCCTAATCTGGTTCCGGCACGGCACGCTGAGCCTTTGGTTATTTCCTCTTCCTGGTGGGAAATGAGAGTTAAATTTGCCCGTCCAGACACCTCCAGCTAGTCTCTCATTGGTTCTCGCTATTCCTGTTCATCTTCCGCAGAAATTGCAAACTGGGCCAAACAGGAGGTTAAAGGGACTGACTCTCCAAGTCGGGAGAGTGTTAGTAAAGCGTCTGGAATGTTGCACCCGAGTACCAGGGTACGAAAACTGAGACATATTTGAACACGTCTCCCGATCACATGGTTGATCATACTCTAGGTTCCACATGCATGTTTTAGCTGAAGGAAGAATACCTTAAACCTGGGTAGTTGAAACCCGTGGAATGGGTACCATGCAATATGACTTCAAAGGGTCTTCATTTGCTCATCGAACCTCTCCAATCCTATCACTGCTGCGTTTATGTCCCTGTACACATGCTTGATTCTCTTTTGGAGACATAGCAATCCATAGGTTTTAAGATACTTAAGAGTCAGGTACATTCTTAGGCGTTTAATATGCGGTGTTGAGTCCATTTCGTTGAGCAAGGAGTAGCTCTTGTCTATTCCATATTTGGCTTAAGGAACTTTATCTGTGCTCATTTCAATCTCTGGTTTTATGCAGCACCCCAACTCACCTTTACCCTTAAACAAGCATAAGTTGGTTTTCTAAATTTGAGACCCTGTTCTGTTCTGTAATTCAGTTCCTGTGTAGCCAAGTTTACATTCCGTGTATTACTGATATCTTATGATGTTTCTTTTTCTGTGTGACTTATTTCAGTTAGAATCATCGTACCTGAATCCACTCATTGTGCTGCTACGGGCCTGATGACATAGATTTCACTGCTGAGTGATACTGCATTGTACGTAAGTACCACAAGTTCTTTATCCATTTTTCACTTTCTGTGATATTGAACTTGTACGGTAAACGAGGTTCTTGTAAACAGAGGTGTCCCAAACATTGGGGTGGCTGTGTCTTTTTGATTTTAATTTCCCTAAGCTATAGGACCATAAGTGGAAGTGCCCTAGGCTCTGTTGCTTTGTTTTTTAGATGTTTCAGGAAACACCATACACTTCTCCCGAGTGTCTGTTGGCAATTTACATCCCGCCCATCAGCATAACAAGGCTCCCAGTTCTCCATGGCCTGTCCTGCCTTTCTGGATTTTACACTTTTTTCAGATGGCCCTTTTGACCGGGGGGAAGTGAGACTTCATTGTAGTGCAGATTTCCTTTGCAAGCTTGCTTGGTTGGCCAAAAAGGGCGTATGCGTTTTTTCCTGAATATATTCAGGAAAAAATGCATACGCCCTTTTTGGCCAAGTGCATCATTGTGGACGTTCTGCCTCTTTTCCTATGCTTTCAATGCAATTCCAGTCTACCTCCTGAAATCGGTTTCCTGCAATTCTGCCCCGCTTTCAAGTCCTCTTGGCAGCCTTACTTCAGTATATTTTTGGACGATAGTTGTCATTTATAACTCTGCAGGTTTGTGAATTACAGTGCCCCTGAGCTCCTTTCTTCAACTCGTTTTCTTGTGAGCTGGCCGCAACACCGCAGGATGGCTTCAGGCCCTAATCTGGTTCCGGCACGGCACGCTGAGCCTTTGGTTATTTCCTCTTCCTGGTGGGAAATGAGAGTTAAATTTGCCCGTCCAGACACCTCCAGTTAGTCTCTCATTGGTTCTCGCTATTCCTGTTCATCTTCCGCAGAAATTGCAAACTGGGCCAAACAGGAGGTTAAAGGGACTGACTCTCCAAGTCGGGAGAGTGTTAGTAAAGCGTCTGGAATGTTGCACCCGAGTACCAGGGTACGAAAACTGAGACATATTTGAACACGTCTCCTGATCACATGGTTGATCATACTCTAGGTTCCACATGCATGTTTTAGCTGAAGGAAGAATACCTTAAACCTGGGTAGTTGAAACCCGTGGAATGGGTACCATGCAATATGACTTCAAAGGGTCTTCATTTGCTCACCGAACCTCTCCAATCCTATCACTGCTGCGTTTATGTCCCTGTACACATGCTTGATTCTCTTTCGGAGACATAGCAATCCATAGGTTTTAAGATACTTAAGAGTCAGGTACATTCTTAGGCGTTTAATATGCGGTGTTGAGTCCATTTCGTTGAGCAAGGAGTAGCTCTTGTCTATTCCATATTTGGCTTAAGGAACTTTATCTGTGCTCATTTCAATCTCTGGTTTTATGCAGCACCCCAACTCACCTTTACCCTTAAACAAGCATAAGTTGGTTTTCTAAATTTGAGACCCTGTTCTGTTCTGTAATTCAGTTCCTGTGTAGCCAAGTTTACATTCCGTGTATTACTGATATCTTATGATGTTTCTTTTTCTGTGTGACTTATTTCAGTTAGAATCATCGTACCTGAATCCACTCATTGTGCTGCTACGGGCCTGATGACATAGATTTCACTGCTGAGTGATACTGCATTGTACGTAAGTACCACAAGTTCTTTATCCATTTTTCACTTTCTGTGATATTGAACTTGTACGGTAAACGAGGTTCTTGTAAACAGAGGCGTCCCAAACATTGGGGTGGCTGTGTCTTTTTGATTTTAATTTCCCTAAGCTATAGGACCATAAGTGGAAGTGCCCTAGGCTCTGTTGCTTTGTTTTTTAGATGTTTCAGGAAACACCATACACTTCTCCCGAGTGTCTGTTGGCAGTTTACATCCCGCCCATCAGCATAACAAGGCTCCCAGTTCTCCATGGCCTGTCCTGCCTTTCTGGATTTTACACTTTTTTCAGATGGCCCTTTTGACCGGGGGGAAGTGAGACTTCATTGTAGTGCAGATTTCCTTTGCAAGCTTGCTTGGTTGGCCAAAAAGGGCGTATGCGTTTTTTCCTGAATATATTCAGGAAAAAACGCATACGCCCTTTTTGGCCAAGTGCATCATTGTGGACGTTCTGCCTCTTTTCCTATGCTTTCAATGCAATTCCAGTCTACCTCCCGAAATCGGTTTCCTGCAATTCTGCCCCGCTTTCAAGTCCTCTTGGCAGCCTTACTTCAGTATATTTTTGGACGATAGCTGTCATTTATAACTCTGCAGGTTTGTGAATTACAGTGCCCCTGAGCTCCTTTCTTCAACTCGCTTTCTTGTGAGCTGGCCGCAACACCGCAGGATGGCTTCAGGCCCTAATCTGGTTCCGGCACGGCACGCTGAGCCTTTGGTTATTTCCTCTTCCTGGTGGGAAATGAGAGTTAAATTTGCCCGTCCAGACACCTCCAGCTAGTCTCTCATTGGTTCTCGCTATTCCTGTTCATCTTCCGCAGAAATTGCAAACTGGGCCAAACAGGAGGTTAAAGGGACTGACTCTCCAAGTCGGGAGAGTGTTAGTAAAGCGTCTGGAATGTTGCACCCGAGTACCAGGGTACGAAAACTGAGACATATTTGAACACGTCTCCCGATCACATGGTTGATCATACTCTAGGTTCCACATGCATGTTTTAGCTGAAGGAAGAATACCTTAAACCTGGGTAGTTGAAACCCGTGGAATGGGTACCATGCAATATGACTTCAAAGGGTCTTCATTTGCTCACCGAACCTCTCCAATCCTATCACTGCTGCGTTTATGTCCCTGTACACATGCTTGATTCTCTTTCGGAGACATAGCAATCCATAGGTTTTAAGATACTTAAGAGTCAGGTACATTCTTAGGCGTTTAATATGCGGTGTTGAGTCCATTTCGTTGAGCAAGGAGTAGCTCTTGTCTATTCCATATTTGGCTTAAGGAACTTTATCTGTGCTCATTTCAATCTCTGGTTTTATGCAGCACCCCAACTCACCTTTACCCTTAAACAAGCATAAGTTGGTTTTCTAAATTTGAGACCCTGTTCTGTTCTGTAATTCAGTTCCTGTGTAGCCAAGTTTACATTCCGTGTATTACTGATATCTTATGATGTTTCTTTTTCTGTGTGACTTATTTCAGTTAGAATCATCGTACCTGAATCCACTCATTGTGCTGCTACGGGCCTGATGACATAGATTTCACTGCTGAGTGATACTGCATTGTACGTAAGTACCACAAGTTCTTTATCCATTTTTCACTTTCTGTGATATTGAACTTGTACGGTAAACGAGGTTCTTGTAAACAGAGGCGTCCCAAACATTGGGGTGGCTGTATCTTATTGATTTTAATTTCCCTAAGCTATAGGACCATAAGTGGAAGTGCCCTAGGCTCTGTTGCTTTGTTTTTTAGATGTTTCAGGAAACACCATACACTTCTCCCGAGTGTCTGTTGGCAATTTACATCCCGCCCATCAGCATAACAAGGCTCCCAGTTCTCCATGGCCTGTCCTGCCTTTCTGGATTTTACACTTTTTTCAGATGGCCCTTTTGACCGGGGGGCCGGGGAAGTGAGACTTCATTGTAGTGCAGATTTCCTTTGCAAGCTTGCTTGGTTGGCCAAAAAGGGCGTATGCATTTTTTCCTGAATATATTCAGGAAAAAACGCATACGCCCTTTTTGGCCAAGTGCATCATTGTGGACGTTCTGCCTCTTTTCCTATGCTTTCAATGCAATTCCAGTCTACCTCCTGAAATCGGTTTCCTGCAATTCTGCCCCGCTTTCAAGTCCGCTTGGCAGCCTTACTTCAGTATATTTTTGGACGATAGTTGTCATTTATAACTCTGCAGGTTTGTGAATTACAGTGCCCCTGAGCTCCTTTCTTCAACTCGTTTTCTTGTGAGCTGGCCGCAACACCGCAGGATGGCTTCAGGCCCTAATCTGGTTCCGGCACGGCACGCTGAGCCTTTGGTTATTTCCTCTTCCTGGTGGGAAATGAGAGTTAAATTTGCCCGTCCAGACACCTCCAGCTAGTCTCTCATTGGTTCTCGCTATTCCTGTTCATCTTCCGCAGAAATTGCAAACTGGGCCAAACAGGAGGTTAAAGGGACTGACTCTCCAAGTCGGGAGAGTGTTAGTAAAGCGTCTGGAATGTTGCACCCGAGTACCAGGGTACGAAAACTGAGACATATTTGAACACGTCTCCCGATCACATGGTTGATCATACTCTAGGTTCCACATGCATGTTTTAGCTGAAGGAAGAATACCTTAAACCTGGGTAGTTGAAACCCGTGGAATGGGTACCATGCAATATGACTTCAAAGGGTCTTCATTTGCTCACCGAACCTCTCCAATCCTATCACTGCTACGTTTATGTCCCTGTACACATGCTTGATTCTCTTTCGGAGACATAGCAATCCATCGGTTTTAAGATACTTAAGAGTCAGGTACATTCTTAGGCGTTTAATATGCGGTGTTGAGTCCATTTCGTTGAGCAAGGAGTAGCTCTTGTCTATTCCATATTTGGCTTAAGGAACTTTATCTGTGCTCATTTCAATCTCTGGTTTTATGCAGCACCCCAACTCACCTTTACCCTTAAACAAGCATAAGTTGGTTTTCTAAATTTGAGACCCTGTTCTGTTCTGTAATTCAGTTCCTGTGTAGCCAAGTTTACATTCCGTGTATTACTGATATCTTATGATGTTTCTTTTTCTGTGTGACTTATTTCAGTTAGAATCATCGTACCTGAATCCACTCATTGTGCTGCTACGGGCCTGATGACATAGATTTCACTGCTGAGTGATACTGCATTGTACGTAAGTACCACAAGTTCTTTATCCATTTTTCACTTTCTGTGATATTGAACTTGTACGGTAAACGAGGTTCTTGTAAACAGAGGCGTCCCAAACATTGGGGTGGCTGTATCTTTTTGATTTTAATTTCCCTAAGCTATAGGACCATAAGTGGAAGTGCCCTAGGCTCTGTTGCTTTGTTTTTTAGATGTTTCAGGAAACACCATACACTTCTCCCGAGTGTCTGTTGGCAGTTTACATCCCGCCCATCAGCATAACAAGGCTCCCAGTTCTCCATGGCCTGTCCTGCCTTTCTGGATTTTACACTTTTTTCAGATGGCCCTTTTGACTGGGGGCGGGGGGAAGTGAGACTTCATTGTAGTGCAGATTTCCTTTGCAAGCTTGCTTGGTTGGCCAAAAAGGGCGTATGCGTTTTTTCCTGAATATATTCAGGAAAAAACGCATACGCCCTTTTTGGCCAAGTGCATCATTGTGGACGTTCTGCCTCTTTTCCTATGCTTTCAATGCAATTCCAGTCTACCTCCTGAAATCGGTTTCCTGCAATTCTGCCCCGCTTTCAAGTCCTCTTGGCAGCCTTACTTCAGTATATTTTTGGACGATAGTTGTCATTTATAACTCTGCAGGTTTGTGAATTACAGTGCCCCTGAGCTCCTTTCTTCAACTCGATTTCTTGTGAGCTGGCCGCAACACCGCAGGATGGCTTCAGGCCCTAATCTGGTTCCGGCACGGCACGCTGAGCCTTTGGTTATTTCCTCTTCCTGGTGGGAAATGAGAGTTAAATTTGCCCGTCCAGACACCTCCAGCTAGTCTCTCATTGGTTCTCGCTATTCCTGTTCATCTTCCGCAGAAATTGCAAACTGGGCCAAACAGGAGGTTAAAGGGACTGACTCTCCAAGTCGGGAGAGTGTTAGTAAAGCGTCTGGAATGTTGCACCCGAGTACCAGGGTACGAAAACTGAGACATATTTGAACACGTCTCCCGATCACATGGTTGATCATACTCTAGGTTCCACATGCATGTTTTAGCTGAAGGAAGAATACCTTAAACCTGGGTAGTTGAAACCCGTGGAATGGGTACCATGCAATATGACTTCAAAGGGTCTTCATTTGCTCACCGAACCTCTCCAATCCTATCACTGCTGCGTTTATGTCCCTGTACACATGCTTGATTCTCTTTCGGAGACATAGCAATCCATAGGTTTTAAGATACTTAAGAGTCAGGTACATTCTTAGGCGTTTAATATGCGGTGTTGAGTCCATTTCGTTGAGCAAGGAGTAGCTCTTGTCTATTCCATATTTGGCTTAAGGAACTTTATCTGTGCTCATTTCAATCTCTGGTTTTATGCAGCACCCCAACTCACCTTTACCCTTAAACAAGCATAAGTTGGTTTTCTAAATTTGAGACCCTGTTCTGTTCTGTAATTCAGTTCCTGTGTAGCCAAGTTTACATTCCGTGTATTACTGATATCTTATGATGTTTCTTTTTCTGTGTGACTTATTTCAGTTAGAATCATCGTACCTGAATCCACTCATTGTGCTGCTACGGGCCTGATGGCATAGATTTCACTGCTGAGTGATACTGCATTGTACATAAGTACCACAAGTTCTTTATCCATTTTTCACTTTCTGTGATATTGAACTTGTACGGTAAACGAGGTTCTTGTAAACAGAGGCGTCCCAAACATTGGGGTGGCTGTATCTTTTTGATTTTAATTTCCCTAAGCTATAGGACCATAAGTGGAAGTGCCCTAGGCTCTGTTGCTTTGTTTTTTAGATGTTTCTGGAAACACCATACACTTCTCCCGAGTGTCTGTTGGCAATTTACATCCCGCCCATCAGCATAACAAGGCTCCCAGTTCTCCATGGCCTGTCCTGCCTTTCTGGATTTTACACTTTTTTCAGATGGCCCTTTTGACCGGGGGGAAGTGAGACTTCATTGTAGTGCAGATTTCCTTTGCAAGCTTGCTTGGTTGGCCAAAAAGGGCGTATGCGTTTTTTCCTGAATATATTCAGGAAAAAACGCATACGCCCTTTTTGGCCAAGTGCATCATTGTGGACGTTCTGCCTCTTTTCCTATGCTTTCAATGCAATTCCAGTCTACCTCCTGAAATCGGTTTCCTGCAATTCTGCCCCGCTTTCAAGTCCTCTTGGCAGCCTTACTTCAGTATATTTTTGGACGATAGTTGTCATTTATAACTCTGCAGGTTTGTGAATTACAGTGCCCCTGAGCTCCTTTCTTCAACTCGCTTTCTTGTGAGCTGGCCGCAACACCGCAGGATGGCTTCAGGCCCTAATCTGGTTCCGGCACGGCACACTGAGCCTTTGGTTATTTCCTCTTCCTGGTGGGAAATGAGAGTTAAATTTGCCCGTCCAGACACCTCCAGCTAGTCTCTCATTGGTTCTCGCTATTCCTGTTCATCTTCCGCAGAAATTGCAAACTGGGCCAAACAGGAGGTTAAAGGGACTGACTCTCCAAGTCGGGAGAGTGTTAGTAAAGCGTCTGGAATGTTGCACCCGAGTACCAGGGTACGAAAACTGAGACATATTTGAACATGTCTCCCGATCACATGGTTGATCATACTCTAGGTTCCACATGCATGTTTTAGCTGAAGGAAGAATACCTTAAACCTGGGTAGTTGAAACCCGTGGAATGGGTACCATGCAATATGACTTCAAAGGGTCTTCATTTGCTCACCGAACCTCTCCAATCCTATCACTGCTGCGTTTATGTCCCTGTACACATGCTTGATTCTCTTTCGGAGACATAGCAATCCATCGGTTTTAAGATACTTAAGAGTCAGGTACATTCTTAGGCGTTTAATATGGGGTGTTGAGTCCATTTCGTTGAGCAAGGAGTAGCTCTTGTCTATTCCATATTTGGCTTAAGGAACTTTATCTGTGCTCATTTCAATCTCTGGTTTTATGCAGCACCCCAACTCACCTTTACCCTTAAACAAGCATAAGTTGGTTTTCTAAATTTGAGACCCTGTTCTGTTCTGTAATTCAGTTCCTGTGTAGCCAAGTTTACATTCCGTGTATTACTGATATCTTATGATGTTTCTTTTTCTGTGTGACTTATTTCAGTTAGAATCATCGTACCTGAATCCACTCATTGTGCTGCTACGGGCCTGATGACATAGATTTCACTGCTGAGTGATACTGCATTGTACGTAAGTACCACAAGTTCTTTATCCATTTTTCACTTTCTGTGATATTGAACTTGTACGGTAAACGAGGTTCTTGTAAACAGAGGCGTCCCAAACATTGGGGTGGCTGTGTCTTTTTGATTTTAATTTCCCTAAGCTATAGGACCATAAGTGGAAGTGCCCTAGTCTCTGTTGCTTTGTTTTTTAGATGTTTCAGGAAACACCATACACTTCTCCCGAGTGTCTGTTGGCAGTTTACATCCCGCCCATCAGCATAACAAGGCTCCCAGTTCTCCATGGCCTGTCCTGCCTTTCTGGATTTTACACTTTTTTCAGATGGCCCTTTTGACCGGGGGGAAGTGAGACTTCATTGTAGTGCAGATTTCCTTTGCAAGCTTGCTTGGTTGGCCAAAAAGGGCGTATGCGTTTTTTCCTGAATATATTCAGGAAAAAACGCATACGCCCTTTTTGGCCAAGTGCATCATTGTGGACGTTCTGCCTCTTTTCCTATGCTTTCAATGCAATTCCAGTCTACCTCCTGAAATCGGTTTCCTGCAATTCTGCCCCGCTTTCAAGTCCTCTTGGCAGCCTTACTTCAGTATATTTTTGGACGATAGCTGTCATTTATAACTCTGCAGGTTTGTGAATTACAGTGCCCCTGAGCTCCTTTCTTCAACTCGCTTTCTTGTGAGCTGGCCGCAACACCGCAGGATTGCTTCAGGCCCTAATCTGGTTCCGGCACGGCACGCTGAGCCTTTGGTTATTTCCTCTTCCTGGTGGGAAATGAGAGTTAAATTTGCCCGTCCAGACACCTCCAGCTAGTCTCTCATTGGTTCTCGCTATTCCTGTTCATCTTCCGCAGAAATTGCAAACTGGGCCAAACAGGAGGTTAAAGGGACTGACTCTCCAAGTCGGGAGAGTGTTAGTAAAGCGTCTGGAATGTTGCACCCGAGTACCAGGGTACGAAAACTGAGACATATTTGAACACGTCTCCCGATCACATGGTTGATCATACTCTAGGTTCCACATGCATGTTTTAGCTGAAGGAAGAATACCTTAAACCTGGGTAGTTGAAACCCGTGGAATGGGTACCATGCAATATGACTTCAAAGGGTCTTCATTTGCTCACCGAACCTCTCCAATCCTATCACTGCTGCGTTTATGTCCCTGTACACATGCTTGATTCTCTTTCGGAGACATAGCAATCCATAGGTTTTAAGATACTTAAGAGTCAGGTACATTCTTAGGCGTTTAATATGGGGTGTTGAGTCCATTTCGTTGAGCAAGGAGTAGCTCTTGTCTATTCCATATTTGGCTTAAGGAACTTTATCTGTGCTCATTTCAATCTCTGGTTTTATGCAGCACCCCAACTCACCTTTACCCTTAAACAAGCATAAGTTGGTTTTCTAAATTTGAGACCCTGTTCTGTTCTGTAATTCAGTTCCTGTGTAGCCAAGTTTACATTCCGTGTATTACTGATATCTTATGATGTTTCTTTTTCTGTGTGACTTATTTCAGTTAGAATCATCGTACCTGAATCCACTCATTGTGCTGCTACGGGCCTGATGACATAGATTTCACTGCTGAGTGATACTGCATTGTACGTAAGTACCACAAGTTCTTTATCCATTTTTCACTTTCTGTGATATTGAACTTGTACGGTAAACGAGGTTCTTGTAAACAGAGGCGTCCCAAACATTGGGGTGGCTGTATCTTTTTGATTTTAATTTCCCTAAGCTATAGGACCATAAGTGGAAGTGCCCTAGGCTCTGTTGCTTTGTTTTTTAGATGTTTCAGGAAACACCATACACTTCTCCCGAGTGTCTGTTGGCAGTTTACATCCCGCCCATCAGCATAACAAGGCTCCCAGTTCTCCATGGCCTGTTCTGCCTTTCTGGATTTTACACTTTTTTCAGATGGCCCTTTTGACCGGGGGGAAGTGAGACTTCATTGTAGTGCAGATTTCCTTTGCAAGCTTGCTTGGTTGGCCAAAAAGGGCGTATGCGTTTTTTCCTGAATATATTCAGGAAAAAACGCATACGCCCTTTTTGGCCAAGTGCATCATTGTGGACGTTCTGCCTCTTTTCCTATGCTTTCAATGCAATTCCAGTCTACCTCCTGAAATCGGTTTCCTGCAATTCTGCCCCGCTTTCAAGTCCTCTTGGCAGCCTTACTTCAGTATATTTTTGGACGATAGCTGTCATTTATAACTCTGCAGGTTTGTGAATTACAGTGTCCCTGAGCTCCTTTCTTCAACTCGCTTTCTTGTGAGCTGGCCGCAACACCGCAGGATGGCTTCAGGCCGTAATCTGGTTCCGGCACGGCACGCTGAGCCTTTGGTTATTTCCTCTTCCTGGTGGGAAATGAGAGTTAAATTTGCCCGTCCAGACACCTCCAGCTAGTCTCTCATTGGTTCTCGCTATTCCTGTTCATCTTCCGCAGAAATTGCAAACTGGGCCAAACAGGAGGTTAAAGGGACTGACTCTCCAAGTCGGGAGAGTGTTAGTAAAGCGTCTGGAATGTTGCACCCGAGTACCAGGGTACGAAAACTGAGACATATTTGAACACGTCTCCCGATCACATGGTTGATCATACTCTAGGTTCCACATGCATGTTTTAGCTGAAGGAAGAATACCTTAAACCTGGGTAGTTGAAACCCGTGGAATGGGTACCATGCAATATGACTTCAAAGGGTCTTCATTTGCTCACCGAACCTCTCCAATCCTATCACTGCTGCGTTTATGTCCCTGTACACATGCTTGATTCTCTTTCGGAGACATAGCAATCCATCGGTTTTAAGATACTTAAGAGTCAGGTACATTCTTAGGCGTTTAATATGCGGTGTTGAGTCCATTTCGTTGAGCAAGGAGTAGCTCTTGTCTATTCCATATTTGGCTTAAGGAACTTTATCTGTGCTCATTTCAATCTCTGGTTTTATGCAGCACCCCAACTCACCTTTACCCTTAAACAAGCATAAGTTGGTTTTCTAAATTTGAGACCCTGTTCTGTTCTGTAATTCAGTTCCTGTGTAGCCAAGTTTACATTCCATGTATTACTGATATCTTATGATGTTTCTTTTTCTGTGTGACTTATTTCAGTTAGAATCATCGTACCTGAATCCACTCATTGTGCTGCTACGGGCCTGATGGCATAGATTTCACTGCTGAGTGATACTGCATTGTACATAAGTACCACAAGTTCTTTATCCATTTTTCACTTTCTGTGATATTGAACTTGTACGGTAAACGAGGTTCTTGTAAACAGAGGCGTCCCAAACATTGGGGTGGCTGTATCTTTTTGATTTTAATTTCCCTAAGCTATAGGACCATAAGTGGAAGTGCCCTAGGCTCTGTTGCTTTGTTTTTTAGATGTTTCTGGAAACACCATACACTTCTCCCGAGTGTCTGTTGGCAATTTACATCCCGCCCATCAGCATAACAAGGCTCCCAGTTCTCCATGGCCTGTCCTGCCTTTCTGGATTTTACACTTTTTTCAGATGGCCCTTTTGACCGGGGGGAAGTGAGACTTCATTGTAGTGCAGATTTCCTTTGCAAGCTTGCTTGGTTGGCCAAAAAGGGCGTATGCGTTTTTTCCTGAATATATTCAGGAAAAAACGCATACGCCCTTTTTGGCCAAGTGCATCATTGTGGACGTTCTGCCTCTTTTCCTATGCTTTCAATGCAATTCCAGTCTACCTCCTGAAATCGGTTTCCTGCAATTCTGCCCCGCTTTCAAGTCCTCTTGGCAGCCTTACTTCAGTATATTTTTGGACGATAGTTGTCATTTATAACTCTGCAGGTTTGTGAATTACAGTGCCCCTGAGCTCCTTTCTTCAACTCGCTTTCTTGTGAGCTGGCCGCAACACCGCAGGATGGCTTCAGGCCCTAATCTGGTTCCGGCACGGCACGCTGAGCCTTTGGTTATTTCCTCTTCCTGGTGGGAAATGAGAGTTAAATTTGCCCGTCCAGACACCTCCAGCTAGTCTCTCATTGGTTCTCGCTATTCCTGTTCATCTTCCGCAGAAATTGCAAACTGGGCCAAACAGGAGGTTAAAGGGACTGACTCTCCAAGTCGGGAGAGTGTTAGTAAAGCGTCTGGAATGTTGCACCCGAGTACCAGGGTACGAAAACTGAGACATATTTGAACATGTCTCCCGATCACATGGTTGATCATACTCTAGGTTCCACATGCATGTTTTAGCTGAAGGAAGAATACCTTAAACCTGGGTAGTTGAAACCCGTGGAATGGGTACCATGCAATATGACTTCAAAGGGTCTTCATTTGCTCACCGAACCTCTCCAATCCTATCACTGCTGCGTTTATGTCCCTGTACACATGCTTGATTCTCTTTCGGAGACATAGCAATCCATCGGTTTTAAGATACTTAAGAGTCAGGTACATTCTTAGGCGTTTAATATGGGGTGTTGAGTCCATTTCGTTGAGCAAGGAGTAGCTCTTGTCTATTCCATATTTGGCTTAAGGAACTTTATCTGTGCTCATTTCAATCTCTGGTTTTATGCAGCACCCCAACTCACCTTTACCCTTAAACAAGCATAAGTTGGTTTTCTAAATTTGAGACCCTGTTCTGTTCTGTAATTCAGTTCCTGTGTAGCCAAGTTTACATTCCGTGTATTACTGATATCTTATGATGTTTCTTTTTCTGTGTGACTTATTTCAGTTAGAATCATCGTACCTGAATCCACTCATTGTGCTGCTACGGGCCTGATGACATAGATTTCACTGCTGAGTGATACTGCATTGTACGTAAGTACCACAAGTTCTTTATCCATTTTTCACTTTCTGTGATATTGAACTTGTACGGTAAACGAGGTTCTTGTAAACAGAGGCGTCCCAAACATTGGGGTGGCTGTGTCTTTTTGATTTTAATTTCCCTAAGCTATAGGACCATAAGTGGAAGTGCCCTAGTCTCTGTTGCTTTGTTTTTTAGATGTTTCAGGAAACACCATACACTTCTCCCGAGTGTCTGTTGGCAGTTTACATCCCGCCCATCAGCATAACAAGGCTCCCAGTTCTCCATGGCCTGTCCTGCCTTTCTGGATTTTACACTTTTTTCAGATGGCCCTTTTGACCGGGGGGGGGGGGAAGTGAGACTTCATTGTAGTGCAGATTTCCTTTGCAAGCTTGCTTGGTTGGCCAAAAAGGGCGTATGCGTTTTTTCCTGAATATATTCAGGAAAAAACGCATACGCCCTTTTTGGCCAAGTGCATCATTGTGGACGTTCTGCCTCTTTTCCTATGCTTTCAATGCAATTCCAGTCTACCTCCTGAAATCGGTTTCCTGCAATTCTGCCCCGCTTTCAAGTCCTCTTGGCAGCCTTACTTCAGTATATTTTTGGACGATAGCTGTCATTTATAACTCTGCAGGTTTGTGAATTACAGTGCCCCTGAGCTCCTTTCTTCAACTCGCTTTCTTGTGAGCTGGCCGCAACACCGCAGGATTGCTTCAGGCCCTAATCTGGTTCCGGCACGGCACGCTGAGCCTTTGGTTATTTCCTCTTCCTGGTGGGAAATGAGAGTTAAATTTGCCCGTCCAGACACCTCCAGCTAGTCTCTCATTGGTTCTCGCTATTCCTGTTCATCTTCCGCAGAAATTGCAAACTGGGCCAAACAGGAGGTTAAAGGGACTGACTCTCCAAGTCGGGAGAGTGTTAGTAAAGCGTCTGGAATGTTGCACCCGAGTACCAGGGTACGAAAACTGAGACATATTTGAACACGTCTCCCGATCACATGGTTGATCATACTCTAGGTTCCACATGCATGTTTTAGCTGAAGGAAGAATACCTTAAACCTGGGTAGTTGAAACCCGTGGAATGGGTACCATGCAATATGACTTCAAAGGGTCTTCATTTGCTCACCGAACCTCTCCAATCCTATCACTGCTGCGTTTATGTCCCTGTACACATGCTTGATTCTCTTTCGGAGACATAGCAATCCATCGGTTTTAAGATACTTAAGAGTCAGGTACATTCTTAGGCGTTTAATATGCGGTGTTGAGTCCATTTCGTTGAGCAAGGAGTAGCTCTTGTCTATTCCATATTTGGCTTAAGGAACTTTATCTGTGCTCATTTCAATCTCTGGTTTTATGCAGCACCCCAACTCACCTTTACCCTTAAACAAGCATAAGTTGGTTTTCTAAATTTGAGACCCTGTTCTGTTCTGTAATTCAGTTCCTGTGTAGCCAAGTTTACATTCCATGTATTACTGATATCTTATGATGTTTCTTTTTCTGTGTGACTTATTTCAGTTAGAATCATCGTACCTGAATCCACTCATTGTGCTGCTACGGGCCTGATGGCATAGATTTCACTGCTGAGTGATACTGCATTGTACATAAGTACCACAAGTTCTTTATCCATTTTTCACTTTCTGTGATATTGAACTTGTACGGTAAACGAGGTTCTTGTAAACAGAGGCGTCCCAAACATTGGGGTGGCTGTATCTTTTTGATTTTAATTTCCCTAAGCTATAGGACCATAAGTGGAAGTGCCCTAGGCTCTGTTGCTTTGTTTTTTAGATGTTTCTGGAAACACCATACACTTCTCCCGAGTGTCTGTTGGCAATTTACATCCCGCCCATCAGCATAACAAGGCTCCCAGTTCTCCATGGCCTGTCCTGCCTTTCTGGATTTTACACTTTTTTCAGATGGCCCTTTTGACCGGGGGGAAGTGAGACTTCATTGTAGTGCAGATTTCCTTTGCAAGCTTGCTTGGTTGGCCAAAAAGGGCGTATGCGTTTTTTCCTGAATATATTCAGGAAAAAACGCATACGCCCTTTTTGGCCAAGTGCATCATTGTGGACGTTCTGCCTCTTTTCCTATGCTTTCAATGCAATTCCAGTCTACCTCCTGAAATCGGTTTCCTGCAATTCTGCCCCGCTTTCAAGTCCTCTTGGCAGCCTTACTTCAGTATATTTTTGGACGATAGCTGTCATTTATAACTCTGCAGGTTTGTGAATTACAGTGCCCCTGAGCTCCTTTCTTCAACTCGCTTTCTTGTGAGCTGGCCGCAACACCGCAGGATTGCTTCAGGCCCTAATCTGGTTCCGGCACGGCACGCTGAGCCTTTGGTTATTTCCTCTTCCTGGTGGGAAATGAGAGTTAAATTTGCCCGTCCAGACACCTCCAGCTAGTCTCTCATTGGTTCTCGCTATTCCTGTTCATCTTCCGCAGAAATTGCAAACTGGGCCAAACAGGAGGTTAAAGGGACTGACTCTCCAAGTCGGGAGAGTGTTAGTAAAGCGTCTGGAATGTTGCACCCGAGTACCAGGGTACGAAAACTGAGACATATTTGAACACGTCTCCCGATCACATGGTTGATCATACTCTAGGTTCCACATGCATGTTTTAGCTGAAGGAAGAATACCTTAAACCTGGGTAGTTGAAACCCGTGGAATGGGTACCATGCAATATGACTTCAAAGGGTCTTCATTTGCTCACCGAACCTCTCCAATCCTATCACTGCTGCGTTTATGTCCCTGTACACATGCTTGATTCTCTTTCGGAGACATAGCAATCCATAGGTTTTAAGATACTTAAGAGTCAGGTACATTCTTAGGCGTTTAATATGGGGTGTTGAGTCCATTTCGTTGAGCAAGGAGTAGCTCTTGTCTATTCCATATTTGGCTTAAGGAACTTTATCTGTGCTCATTTCAATCTCTGGTTTTATGCAGCACCCCAACTCACCTTTACCCTTAAACAAGCATAAGTTGGTTTTCTAAATTTGAGACCCTGTTCTGTTCTGTAATTCAGTTCCTGTGTAGCCAAGTTTACATTCCGTGTATTACTGATATCTTATGATGTTTCTTTTTCTGTGTGACTTATTTCAGTTAGAATCATCGTACCTGAATCCACTCATTGTGCTGCTACGGGCCTGATGACATAGATTTCACTGCTGAGTGATACTGCATTGTACGTAAGTACCACAAGTTCTTTATCCATTTTTCACTTTCTGTGATATTGAACTTGTACGGTAAACGAGGTTCTTGTAAACAGAGGCGTCCCAAACATTGGGGTGGCTGTATCTTTTTGATTTTAATTTCCCTAAGCTATAGGACCATAAGTGGAAGTGCCCTAGGCTCTGTTGCTTTGTTTTTTAGATGTTTCAGGAAACACCATACACTTCTCCCGAGTGTCTGTTGGCAGTTTACATCCCGCCCATCAGCATAACAAGGCTCCCAGTTCTCCATGGCCTGTTCTGCCTTTCTGGATTTTACACTTTTTTCAGATGGCCCTTTTGACCGGGGGGAAGTGAGACTTCATTGTAGTGCAGATTTCCTTTGCAAGCTTGCTTGGTTGGCCAAAAAGGGCGTATGCGTTTTTTCCTGAATATATTCAGGAAAAAACGCATACGCCCTTTTTGGCCAAGTGCATCATTGTGGACGTTCTGCCTCTTTTCCTATGCTTTCAATGCAATTCCAGTCTACCTCCTGAAATCGGTTTCCTGCAATTCTGCCCCGCTTTCAAGTCCTCTTGGCAGCCTTACTTCAGTATATTTTTGGACGATAGCTGTCATTTATAACTCTGCAGGTTTGTGAATTACAGTGCCCCTGAGCTCCTTTCTTCAACTCGCTTTCTTGTGAGCTGGCCGCAACACCGCAGGATGGCTTCAGGCCGTAATCTGGTTCCGGCACGGCACGCTGAGCCTTTGGTTATTTCCTCTTCCTGGTGGGAAATGAGAGTTAAATTTGCCCGTCCAGACACCTCCAGCTAGTCTCTCATTGGTTCTCGCTATTCCTGTTCATCTTCCGCAGAAATTGCAAACTGGGCCAAACAGGAGGTTAAAGGGACTGACTCTCCAAGTCGGGAGAGTGTTAGTAAAGCGTCTGGAATGTTGCACCCGAGTACCAGGGTACGAAAACTGAGACATATTTGAACACGTCTCCCGATCACATGGTTGATCATACTCTAGGTTCCACATGCATGTTTTAGCTGAAGGAAGAATACCTTAAACCTGGGTAGTTGAAACCCGTGGAATGGGTACCATGCAATATGACTTCAAAGGGTCTTCATTTGCTCACCGAACCTCTCCAATCCAATCACTGCTGCGTTTATGTCCCTGTACACATGCTTGATTCTCTTTCGGAGACATAGCAATCCATCGGTTTTAAGATACTTAAGAGTCAGGTACATTCTTAGGCGTTTAATATGCGGTGTTGAGTCCATTTCGTTGAGCAAGGAGTAGCTCTTGTCTATTCCATATTTGGCTTAAGGAACTTTATCTGTGCTCATTTCAATCTCTGGTTTTATGCAGCACCCCAACTCACCTTTACCCTTAAACAAGCATAAGTTGGTTTTCTAAATTTGAGACCCTGTTCTGTTCTGTAATTCAGTTCCTGTGTAGCCAAGTTTACATTCCATGTATTACTGATATCTTATGATGTTTCTTTTTCTGTGTGACTTATTTCAGTTAGAATCATCGTACCTGAATCCACTCATTGTGCTGCTACGGGCCTGATGACATAGATTTCACTGCTGAGTGATACTACATTGTACGTAAGTACCACAAGTTCTTTATCCATTTTTCACTTTCTGTGATATTGAACTTGTACGGTAAACGAGGTTCTTGTAAACAGAGGCGTCCCAAACATTGGGGTGGCTGTATCTTTTTGATTTTAATTTCCCTAAGCTATAGGACCATAAGTGGAAGTGCCCTAGGCTCTGTTGCTTTGTTTTTTAGATGTTTCAGGAAACACCATACACTTCTCCCAAGTGTCTGTTGGCAATTTACATCCCGCCCATCAGCATAACAAGGCTCCCAGTTCTCCATGGCCTGTCCTGCCTTTCTGGATTTTACACTTTTTTCAGATGGCCCTTTTGACCGGGGGGAAGTGAGACTTCATTGTAGTGCAGATTTCCTTTGCAAGCTTGCTTGGTTGGCCAAAAAGGGCGTATGCGTTTTTTCCTGAATATATTCAGGAAAAAACGCATACGCCCTTTTTGGCCAAGTGCATCATTGTGGACGTTCTGCCTCTTTTCCTATGCTTTCAATGCAATTCCAGTCTACCTCCTGAAATCGGTTTCCTGCAATTCTGCCCCGCTTTCAAGTCCTCTTGGCAGCCTTACTTCAGTATATTTTTGGACGATAGTTGTCATTTATAACTCTGCAGGTTTGTGAATTACAGTGCCCCTGAGCTCCTTTCTTCAACTCGTTTTCTTGTGAGCTGGCCGCAACACCGCAGGATGGCTTCAGGCCCTAATCTGGTTCCGGCACGGCACGCTGAGCCTTTGGTTATTTCCTCTTCCTGGTGGGAAATGAGAGTTAAATTTGCCCGTCCAGACACCTCCAGCTAGTCTCTCATTGGTTCTCGCTATTCCTGTTCATCTTCCGCAGAAATTGCAAACTGGGCCAAACAGGAGGTTAAAGGGACTGACTCTCCAAGTCGGGAGAGTGTTAGTAAAGCGTCTGGAATGTTGCACCCGAGTACCAGGGTACGAAAACTGAGACATATTTGAACACGTCTCCCGATCACATGGTTGATCATACTCTAGGTTCCACATGCATGTTTTAGCTGAAGGAAGAATACCTTAAACCTGGGTAGTTGAAACCCGTGGAATGGGTACCATGCAATATGACTTCAAAGGGTCTTCATTTGCTCACCGAACCTCTCCAATCCTATCACTGCTGCGTTTATGTCCCTGTACACATGCTTGATTCTCTTTCGGAGACATAGCAATCCATAGGTTTTAAGATACTTAAGAGTCAGGTACATTCTTAGGCGTTTAATATGGGGTGTTGAGTCCATTTCGTTGAGCAAGGAGTAGCTCTTGTCTATTCCATATTTGGCTTAAGGAACTTTATCTGTGCTCATTTCAATCTCTGGTTTTATGCAGCACCCCAACTCACCTTTACCCTTAAACAAGGATAAGTTGGTTTTCTAAATTTGAGACCCTGTTCTGTTCTGTAATTCAGTTCCTGTGTAGCCAAGTTTACATTCCGTGTATTACTGATATCTTATGATGTTTCTTTTTCTGTGTGACTTATTTCAGTTAGAATCATCGTACCTGAATCCACTCATTGTGCTGCTACGGGCCTGATGGCATAGATTTCACTGCTGAGTGATACTGCATTGTACGTAAGTACCACAAGTTCTTTATCCATTTTTCACTTTCTGTGATATTGAACTTGTACGGTAAACGAGGTTCTTGTAAACAGAGGCGTCCCAAACATTGGGGTGGCTGTGTCTTTTTGATTTTAATTTCCCTAAGCTATAGGACCATAAGTGGAAGTGCCCTAGGCTCTGTTGCTTTGTTTTTTAGATGTTTCAGGAAACACCATACACTTCTCCCGAGTGTCTGTTGGCAATTTACATCCCGCCCATCAGCATAACAAGGCTCCCAGTTCTCCATGGCCTGTCCTGCCTTTCTGGATTTTACACTTTTTTCAGATGGCCCTTTTGACCGGGGGGAAGTGAGACTTCATTGTAGTGCAGATTTCCTTTGCAAGCTTGCTTGGTTGGCCAAAAAGGGCGTATGCGTTTTTTCCTGAATATATTCAGGAAAAAACGCATACGCCCTTTTTGGCCAAGTGCATCATTGTGGACGTTCTGCCTCTTTTCCTATGCTTTCAATGCAATTCCAGTCTACCTCCTGAAATCGGTTTCCTGCAATTCTGCCCCGCTTTCAAGTCCTCTTGGCAGCCTTACTTCAGTATATTTTTGGACGATAGTTGTCATTTATAACTCTGCAGGTTTGTGAATTACAGTGCCCCTGAGCTCCTTTCTTCAACTCGTTTTCTTGTGAGCTGGCCGCAACACCGCAGGATGGCTTCAGGCCCTAATCTGGTTCCGGCACGGCACGCTGAGCCTTTGGTTATTTCCTCTTCCTGGTGGGAAATGAGAGTTAAATTTGCCCGTCCAGACACCTCCAGCTAGTCTCTCATTGGTTCTCGCTATTCCTGTTCATCTTCCGCAGAAATTGTAAACTGGGCCAAACAGGAGGTTAAAGGGACTGACTCTCCAAGTCGGGAGAGTGTTAGTAAAGCGTCTGGAATGTTGCACCCGAGTACCAGGGTACGAAAACTGAGACATATTTGAACACGTCTCCCGATCACATGGTTGATCATACTCTAGGTTCCACATGCATGTTTTAGCTGAAGGAAGAATACCTTAAACCTGGGTAGTTGAAACCCGTGGAATGGGTACCATGCAATATGACTTCAAAGGGTCTTCATTTGCTCACCGAACCTCTCCAATCCTATCACTGCTGCGTTTATGTCCCTGTACACATGTTTGATTCTCTTTCGGAGACATAGCAATCCATAGGTTTTAAGATACTTAAGAGTCAGGTACATTCTTAGGCGTTTAATATGGGGTGTTGAGTCCATTTCGTTGAGCAAGGAGTAGCTCTTGTCTATTCCATATTTGGCTTAAGGAACTTTATCTGTGCTCATTTCAATCTCTGGTTTTATGCAGCACCCCAACTCACCTTTACCCTTAAACAAGCATAAGTTGGTTTTCTAAATTTGAGACCCTGTTCTGTTCTGTAATTCAGTTCCTGTGTAGCCAAGTTTACATTCCGTGTATTACTGATATCTTATGATGTTTCTTTTTCTGTGTGACTTATTTCAGTTAGAATCATCGTACCTGAATCCACTCATTGTGCTGCTACGGGCCTGATGGCATAGATTTCACTGCTGAGTGATACTGCATTGTACGTAAGTACCACAAGTTCTTTATCCATTTTTCACTTTCTGTGATATTGAACTTGTACGGTAAACGAGGTTCTTGTAAACAGAGGCGTCCCAAACATTGGGGTGGCTGTGTCTTTTTGATTTTAATTTCCCTAAGCTATAGGACCATAAGTGGAAGTGCCCTAGGCTCTGTTGCTTTGTTTTTTAGATGTTTCAGGAAACACCATACACTTCTCCCGAGTGTCTGTTGGCAATTTACATCCCGCCCATCAGCATAACAAGGCTCCCAGTTCTCCATGGCCTGTCCTGCCTTTCTGGATTTTACACTTTTTTCAGATGGCCCTTTTGACCGGGGGGAAGTGAGACTTCATTGTAGTGCAGATTTCCTTTGCAAGCTTGCTTGGTTGGCCAAAAAGGGCGTATGCGTTTTTTCCTGAATATATTCAGGAAAAAACGCATACGCCCTTTTTGGCCAAGTGCATCATTGTGGACGTTCTGCCTCTTTTCCTATGCTTTCAATGCAATTCCAGTCTACCTCCTGAAATCGGTTTCCTGCAATTCTGCCCCGCTTTCAAGTCCTCTTGGCAGCCTTACTTCAGTATATTTTTGGACGATAGTTGTCATTTATAACTCTGCAGGTTTGTGAATTACAGTGCCCCTGAGCTCCTTTCTTCAACTCGTTTTCTTGTGAGCTGGCCGCAACACCGCAGGATGGCTTCAGGCCCTAATCTGGTTCCGGCACGGCACGCTGAGCCTTTGGTTATTTCCTCTTCCTGGTGGGAAATGAGAGTTAAATTTGCCCGTCCAGACACCTCCAGCTAGTCTCTCATTGGTTCTCGCTATTCCTGTTCATCTTCCGCAGAAATTGCAAACTGGGCCAAACAGGAGGTTAAAGGGACTGACTCTCCAAGTCGGGAGAGTGTTAGTAAAGCGTCTGGAATGTTGCACCCGAGTACCAGGTACGAAAACTGAGACATATTTGAACACGTCTCCCGATCACATGGTTGATCATACTCTAGGTTCCACATGCATGTTTTAGCTGAAGGAAGAATACCTTAAATCTGGGTAGTTGAAACCCGTGGAATGGGTACCATGCAATATGACTTCAAAGGGTCTTCATTTGCTCACCGAACCTCTCCAATCCTATCACTGCTGCGTTTATGTCCCTGTACACATGTTTGATTCTCTTTCGGAGACATAGCAATCCATAGGTTTTAAGATACTTAAGAGTCAGGTACATTCTTAGGCGTTTAATATGGGGTGTTGAGTCCATTTCGTTGAGCAAGGAGTAGCTCTTGTCTATTCCGTATTTGGCTTAAGGAACTTTATCTGTGCTCATTTCAATCTCTGGTTTTATGCAGCACCCCAACTCACCTTTACCCTTAAACAAGCATAAGTTGGTTTTCTAAATTTGAGACCCTGTTCTGTTCTGTAATTCAGTTCCTGTGTAGCCAAGTTTACATTCCGTGTATTACTGATATCTTATGATGTTTCTTTTTCTGTGTGACTTATTTCAGTTAGAATCATCGTACCTGAATCCACTCATTGTGCTGCTACGGGCCTGATGGCATAGATTTCACTGCTGAGTGATACTGCATTGTACGTAAGTACCACAAGTTCTTTATCCATTTTTCACTTTCTGTGATATTGAACTTGTACGGTAAACGAGGTTCTTGTAAACAGAGGCGTCCCAAACATTGGGGTGGCTGTGTCTTTTTGATTTTAATTTCCCTAAGCTATAGGACCATAAGTGGAAGTGCCCTAGGCTCTGTTGCTTTGTTTTTTAGATGTTTCAGGAAACACCATACACTTCTCCCGAGTGTCTGTTGGCAATTTACATCCCGCCCATCAGCATAACAAGGCTCCCAGTTCTCCATGGCCTGTCCTGCCTTTCTGGATTTTACACTTTTTTCAGATGGCCCTTTTGACCGGGGGGAAGTGAGACTTCATTGTAGTGCAGATTTCCTTTGCAAGCTTGCTTGGTTGGCCAAAAAGGGCGTATGCGTTTTTTCCTGAATATATTCAGGAAAAAACGCATACGCCCTTTTTGGCCAAGTGCATCATTGTGGACGTTCTGCCTCTTTTCCTATGCTTTCAATGCAATTCCAGTCTACCTCCTGAAATCGGTTTCCTGCAATTCTGCTCCGCTTTCAAGTCCTCTTGGCAGCCTTACTTCAGTATATTTTTGGACGATAGTTGTCATTTATAACTCTGCAGGTTTGTGAATTACAGTGCCCCTGAGCTCCTTTCTTCAACTCGTTTTCTTGTGAGCTGGCCGCAACACCGCAGGATGGCTTCAGGCCCTAATCTGGTTCCGGCACGGCACGCTGAGCCTTTGGTTATTTCCTCTTCCTGGTGGGAAATGAGAGTTAAATTTGCCCGTCCAGACACCTCCAGCTAGTCTCTCATTGGTTCTCGCTATTCCTGTTCATCTTCCACAGAAATTGCAAACTGGGCCAAACAGGAGGTTAAAGGGACTGACTCTCCAAGTCGGGAGAGTGTTAGTAAAGCGTCTGGAATGTTGCACCCGAGTACCAGGGTACGAAAACTGAGACATATTTGAACACGTCTCCCGATCACATGGTTGATCATACTCTAGGTTCCACATGCATGTTTTAGCTGAAGGAAGAATACCTTAAACCTGGGTAGTTGAAACCCGTGGAATGGGTACCATGCAATATGACTTCAAAGGGTCTTCATTTGCTCACCGAACCTCTCCAATCCTATCACTGCTGCGTTTATGTCCCTGTACACATGTTTGATTCTCTTTCGGAGACATAGCAATCCATAGGTTTTAAGATACTTAAGAGTCAGGTACATTCTTAGGCGTTTAATATGGGGTGTTGAGTCCATTTCGTTGAGCAAGGAGTAGCTCTTGTCTCTTCCGTATTTGGCTTAAGGAACTTTATCTGTGCTCATTTCAATCTCTGGTTTTATGCAGCACCCCAACTCACCTTTACCCTTAAACAAGCATAAGTTGGTTTTCTAAATTTGAGACCCTGTTCTGTTCTGTAATTCAGTTCCTGTGTAGCCAAGTTTACATTCCGTGTATTACTGATATCTTATGATGTTTCTTTTTCTGTGTGACTTATTTCAGTTAGAATCATCGTACCTGAATCCACTCATTGTGCTGCTACGGGCCTGATGGCATAGATTTCACTGCTGAGTGATACTGCATTGTACGTAAGTACCACAAGTTCTTTATCCATTTTTCACTTTCTGTGATATTGAACTTGTACGGTAAACGAGGTTCTTGTAAACAGAGGCGTCCCAAACATTGGGGTGGCTGTGTCTTTTTGATTTTAATTTCCCTAAGCTATAGGACCATAAGTGGAAGTGCCCTAGGCTCTGTTGCTTTGTTTTTTAGATGTTTCAGGAAACACCATACACTTCTCCCGAGTGTCTGTTGGCAGTTTACATCCCGCCCATCAGCATAACAAGGCTCCCAGTTCTCCATGGCCTGTCCTGCCTTTCTGGATTTTACACTTTTTTCAGATGGCCCTTTTGACCGGGGGGAAGTGAGACTTCATTGTAGTGCAGATTTCCTTTGCAAGCTTGCTTGGTTGGCCAAAAAGGGCGTATGCGTTTTTTCCTGAATATATTCAGGAAAAAACGCATACGCCCTTTTTCGCCAAGTACATCATTGTGGACGTTCTGCCTCTTTTCCTATGCTTTCAATGCAATTCCAGTCTACCTCCTGAAATCGGTTTCCTGCAATTCTGCCCCGCTTTCAAGTCCTCTTGGCAGCCTTACTTCAGTATATTTTTGGACGATAGTTGTCATTTATAACTCTGCAGGTTTGTGAATTACAGTGCCCCTGAGCTCCTTTCTTCAACTCGTTTTCTTGTGAGCTGGCCGCAACACCGCAGGATGGCTTCAGGCCCTAATCTGGTTCCGGCACGGCACGCTGAGCCTTTGGTTATTTCCTCTTCCTGGTGGGAAATGAGAGTTAAATTTGCCCGTCCAGACACCTCCAGCTAGTCTCTCATTGGTTCTCGCTATTCCTGTTCATCTTCCGCAGAAATTGCAAACTGGGCCAAACAGGAGGTTAAAGGGACTGACTCTCCAAGTCGGGAGAGTGTTAGTAAAGCGTCTGGAATGTTGCACCCGAGTACCAGGTACGAAAACTGAGACATATTTGAACACGTCTCCCGATCACATGGTTGATCATACTCTAGGTTCCACATGCATGTTTTAGCTGAAGGAAGAATACCTTAAATCTGGGTAGTTGAAACCCGTGGAATGGGTACCATGCAATATGACTTCAAAGGGTCTTCATTTGCTCACCGAACCTCTCCAATCCTATCACTGCTGCGTTTATGTCCCTGTACACATGTTTGATTCTCTTTCGGAGACATAGCAATCCATAGGTTTTAAGATACTTAAGAGTCAGGTACATTCTTAGGCGTTTAATATGGGGTGTTGAGTCCATTTCGTTGAGCAAGGAGTAGCTCTTGTCTATTCCGTATTTGGCTTAAGGAACTTTATCTGTGCTCATTTCAATCTCTGGTTTTATGCAGCACCCCAACTCACCTTTACCCTTAAACAAGCATAAGTTGGTTTTCTAAATTTGAGACCCTGTTCTGTTCTGTAATTCAGTTCCTGTGTAGCCAAGTTTACATTCCGTGTATTACTGATATCTTATGATGTTTCTTTTTCTGTGTGACTTATTTCAGTTAGAATCATCGTACCTGAATCCACTCATTGTGCTGCTACGGGCCTGATGGCATAGATTTCACTGCTGAGTGATACTGCATTGTACGTAAGTACCACAAGTTCTTTATCCATTTTTCACTTTCTGTGATATTGAACTTGTACGGTAAACGAGGTTCTTGTAAACAGAGGCGTCCCAAACATTGGGGTGGCTGTGTCTTTTTGATTTTAATTTCCCTAAGCTATAGGACCATAAGTGGAAGTGCCCTAGGCTCTGTTGCTTTGTTTTTTAGATGTTTCAGGAAACACCATACACTTCTCCCGAGTGTCTGTTGGCAATTTACATCCCGCCCATCAGCATAACAAGGCTCCCAGTTCTCCATGGCCTGTCCTGCCTTTCTGGATTTTACACTTTTTTCAGATGGCCCTTTTGACCGGGGGGAAGTGAGACTTCATTGTAGTGCAGATTTCCTTTGCAAGCTTGCTTGGTTGGCCAAAAAGGGCGTATGCGTTTTTTCCTGAATATATTCAGGAAAAAACGCATACGCCCTTTTTGGCCAAGTGCATCATTGTGGACGTTCTGCCTCTTTTCCTATGCTTTCAATGCAATTCCAGTCTACCTCCTGAAATCGGTTTCCTGCAATTCTGCTCCGCTTTCAAGTCCTCTTGGCAGCCTTACTTCAGTATATTTTTGGACGATAGTTGTCATTTATAACTCTGCAGGTTTGTGAATTACAGTGCCCCTGAGCTCCTTTCTTCAACTCGTTTTCTTGTGAGCTGGCCGCAACACCGCAGGATGGCTTCAGGCCCTAATCTGGTTCCGGCACGGCACGCTGAGCCTTTGGTTATTTCCTCTTCCTGGTGGGAAATGAGAGTTAAATTTGCCCGTCCAGACACCTCCAGCTAGTCTCTCATTGGTTCTCGCTATTCCTGTTCATCTTCCACAGAAATTGCAAACTGGGCCAAACAGGAGGTTAAAGGGACTGACTCTCCAAGTCGGGAGAGTGTTAGTAAAGCGTCTGGAATGTTGCACCCGAGTACCAGGGTACGAAAACTGAGACATATTTGAACACGTCTCCCGATCACATGGTTGATCATACTCTAGGTTCCACATGCATGTTTTAGCTGAAGGAAGAATACCTTAAACCTGGGTAGTTGAAACCCGTGGAATGGGTACCATGCAATATGACTTCAAAGGGTCTTCATTTGCTCACCGAACCTCTCCAATCCTATCACTGCTGCGTTTATGTCCCTGTACACATGTTTGATTCTCTTTCGGAGACATAGCAATCCATAGGTTTTAAGATACTTAAGAGTCAGGTACATTCTTAGGCGTTTAATATGGGGTGTTGAGTCCATTTCGTTGAGCAAGGAGTAGCTCTTGTCTCTTCCGTATTTGGCTTAAGGAACTTTATCTGTGCTCATTTCAATCTCTGGTTTTATGCAGCACCCCAACTCACCTTTACCCTTAAACAAGCATAAGTTGGTTTTCTAAATTTGAGACCCTGTTCTGTTCTGTAATTCAGTTCCTGTGTAGCCAAGTTTACATTCCGTGTATTACTGATATCTTATGATGTTTCTTTTTCTGTGTGACTTATTTCAGTTAGAATCATCGTACCTGAATCCACTCATTGTGCTGCTACGGGCCTGATGGCATAGATTTCACTGCTGAGTGATACTGCATTGTACGTAAGTACCACAAGTTCTTTATCCATTTTTCACTTTCTGTGATATTGAACTTGTACGGTAAACGAGGTTCTTGTAAACAGAGGCGTCCCAAACATTGGGGTGGCTGTGTCTTTTTGATTTTAATTTCCCTAAGCTATAGGACCATAAGTGGAAGTGCCCTAGGCTCTGTTGCTTTGTTTTTTAGATGTTTCAGGAAACACCATACACTTCTCCCGAGTGTCTGTTGGCAGTTTACATCCCGCCCATCAGCATAACAAGGCTCCCAGTTCTCCATGGCCTGTCCTGCCTTTCTGGATTTTACACTTTTTTCAGATGGCCCTTTTGACCGGGGGGAAGTGAGACTTCATTGTAGTGCAGATTTCCTTTGCAAGCTTGCTTGGTTGGCCAAAAAGGGCGTATGCGTTTTTTCCTGAATATATTCAGGAAAAAACGCATACGCCCTTTTTGGCCAAGTGCATCATTGTGGACGTTCTGCCTCTTTTCCTATGCTTTCAATGCAATTCCAGTCTACCTCCTGAAATCGGTTTCCTGCAATTCTGCCCCGCTTTCAAGTCCTCTTGGCAGCCTTACTTCAGTATATTTTTGGACGATAGTTGTCATTTATAACTCTGCAGGTTTGTGAATTACAGTGCCCCTGAGCTCCTTTCTTCAACTCGTTTTCTTGTGAGCTGGCCGCAACACCGCAGGATGGCTTCAGGCCCTAATCTGGTTCCGGCACGGCACGCTGAGCCTTTGGTTATTTCCTCTTCCTGGTGGGAAATGAGAGTTAAATTTGCCCGTCCAGACACCTCCAGCTAGTCTCTCATTGGTTCTCGCTATTCCTGTTCATCTTCCGCAGAAATTGCAAACTGGGCCAAACAGGAGGTTAAAGGGACTGACTCTCCAAGTCGGGAGAGTGTTAGTAAAGCGTCTGGAATGTTGCACCCGAGTACCAGGGTACCAAAACTGAGACATATTTGAACACGTCTCCCGATCACATGGTTGATCATACTCTAGGTTCCACATGCATGTTTTAGCTGAAGGAAGAATACCTTAAACCTGGGTAGTTGAAACCCGTGGAATGGGTACCATGCAATATGACTTCAAAGGGTCTTCATTTGCTCACCGAACCTCTCCAATCCTATCACTGCTGCGTTTATGTCCCTGTACACATGTTTGATTCTCTTTCGGAGACATAGCAATCCATAGGTTTTAAGATACTTAAGAGTCAGGTACATTCTTAGGCGTTTAATATGGGGTGTTGAGTCCATTTCGTTGAGCAAGGAGTAGCTCTTGTCTATTCCATATTTGGCTTAAGGAACTTTATCTGTGCTCATTTCAATCTCTGGTTTTATGCAGCACCCCAACTCACCTTTACCCTTAAACAAGCATAAGTTGGTTTTCTAAATTTGAGACCCTGTTCTGTTCTGTAATTCAGTTCCTGTGTAGCCAAGTTTACATTCCGTGTATTACTGATATCTTATGATGTTTCTTTTTCTGTGTGACTTATTTCAGTTAGAATCATCGTACCTGAATCCACTCATTGTGCTGCTACGGGCCTGATGGCATAGATTTCACTGCTGAGTGATACTGCATTGTACGTAAGTACCACAAGTTCTTTATCCATTTTTCACTTTCTGTGATATTGAACTTGTACGGTAAACGAGGTTCTTGTAAACAGAGGCGTCCCAAACATTGGGGTGGCTGTGTCTTTTTGATTTTAATTTCCCTAAGCTATAGGACCATAAGTGGAAGTGCCCTAGGCTCTGTTGCTTTGTTTTTTAGATGTTTCAGGAAACACCATACACTTCTCCGAGTGTCTGTTGGCAATTTACATCCCGCCCATCAGCATAACAAGGCTCCCAGTTCTCCATGGCCTGTCCTGCCTTTCTGGATTTTACACTTTTTTCAGATGGCCCTTTTGACCGGGGGGAAGTGAGACTTCATTGTAGTGCAGATTTCCTTTGCAAGCTTGCTTGGTTGGCCAAAAAGTGCGTATGCGTTTTTTCCTGAATATATTCAGGAAAAAACGCATACGCACTTTTTGGCCAAGTGCATCATTGTGGACGTTCTGCCTCTTTTCCTATGCTTTCAATGCAATTCCAGTCTACCTCCTGAAATCGGTTTCCTGCAATTCTGCCCCGCTTTCAAGTCCTCTTGGCAGCCTTACTTCAGTATATTTTTGGACGATAGTTGTCATTTATAACTCTGCAGGTTTGTGAATTACAGTGCCCCTGAGCTCCTTTCTTCAACTCGTTTTCTTGTGAGCTGGCCGCAACACCGCAGGATGGCTTCAGGCCCTAATCTGGTTCCGGCACGGCACGCTGAGCCTTTGGTTATTTCCTCTTCCTGGTGGGAAATGAGAGTTAAATTTGCCCGTCCAGACACCTCCAGCTAGTCTCTCATTGGTTCTCGCTATTCCTGTTCATCTTCCGCAGAAATTGCAAACTGGGCCAAACAGGAGGTTAAAGGGACTGACTCTCCAAGTCGGGAGAGTGTTAGTAAAGCGTCTGGAATGTTGCACCCGAGTACCAGGGTACGAAAACTGAGACATATTTGAACACGTCTCCCGATCACATGGTTGATCATACTCTAGGTTCCACATGCATGTTTTAGCTGAAGGAAGAATACCTTAAACCTGGGTAGTTGAAACCCGTGGAATGGGTACCATGCAATATGACTTCAAAGGGTCTTCATTTGCTCACCGAACCTCTCCAATCCTATCACTGCTGCGTTTATGTCCCTGTACACATGTTTGATTCTCTTTCGGAGACATAGCAATCCATAGGTTTTAAGATACTTAAGAGTCAGGTACATTCTTAGGAGTTTAATATGGGGTGTTGAGTCCATTTCGTTGAGCAAGGTGTAGCTCTTGTCTATTCCATATTTGGCTTAAGGAACTTTATCTGTGCTCATTTCAATCTCTGGTTTTATGCAGCACCCCAACTCACCTTTACCCTTAAACAAGCATAAGTTGGTTTTCTAAATTTGAGACCCTGTTCTGTTCTGTAATTCAGTTCCTGTGTAGCCAAGTTTACATTCCGTGTATTACTGATATCTTATGATGTTTCTTTTTCTGTGTGACTTATTTCAGTTAGAATCATCGTACCTGAATCCACTCATTGTGCTGCTACGGGCCTGATGGCATAGATTTCACTGCTGAGTGATACTGCATTGTACGTAAGTACCACAAGTTCTTTATCCATTTTTCACTTTCTGTGATATTGAACTTGTACGGTAAACGAGGTTCTTGTAAACAGAGGCGTCCCAAACATTGGGGTGGCTGTGTCTTTTTGATTTTAATTTCCCTAAGCTATAGGACCATAAGTGGAAGTGCCCTAGGCTCTGTTGCTTTGTTTTTTAGATGTTTCAGGAAACACCATACACTTCTCCCGAGTGTCTGTTGGCAGTTTACATCCCGCCCATCAGCATAACAAGGCTCCCAGTTCTCCATGGCCTGTCCTGCCTTTCTGGATTTTACACTTTTTTCAGATGGCCCTTTTGACCGGGGGGAAGTGAGACTTCATTGTAGTGCAGATTTCCTTTGCAAGCTTGCTTGGTTGGCCAAAAAGGGCGTATGCGTTTTTTCCTGAATATATTCAGGAAAAAACGCATACGCCCTTTTTGGCCAAGTGCATCATTGTGGACGTTCTGCCTCTTTTCCTATGCTTTCAATGCAATTCCAGTCTACCTCCTGAAATCGGTTTCCTGCAATTCTGCCCCGCTTTCAAGTCCTCTTGGCAGCCTTACTTCAGTATATTTTTGGACGATAGTTGTCATTTATAACTCTGCAGGTTTGTGAATTACAGTGCCCCTGAGCTCCTTTCTTCAACTCGTTTTCTTGTGAGCTGGCCGCAACACCGCAGGATGGCTTCAGGCCCTAATCTGGTTCCGGCACGGCACGCTGAGCCTTTGGTTATTTCCTCTTCCTGGTGGGAAATGAGAGTTAAATTTGCCCGTCCAGACACCTCCAGCTAGTCTCTCATTGGTTCTCGCTATTCCTGTTCATCTTCCGCAGAAATTGCAAACTGGGCCAAACAGGAGGTTAAAGGGACTGACTCTCCAAGTCGGGAGAGTGTTAGTAAAGCGTCTGGAATGTTGCACCCGAGTACCAGGGTACGAAAACTGAGACATATTTGAACACGTCTCCCGATCACATGGTTGATCATACTCTAGGTTCCACATGCATGTTTTAGCTGAAGGAAGAATACCTTAAACCTGGGTAGTTGAAACCCGTGGAATGGGTACCATGCAATATGACTTCAAAGGGTCTTCATTTGCTCACCGAACCTCTCCAATCCTATCACTGCTGCGTTTATGTCCCTGTACACATGCTTGATTCTCTTTCGGAGACATAGCAATCCATAGGTTTTAAGATACTTAAGAGTCAGGTACATTCTTAGGCGTTTAATATGCGGTGTTGAGTCCATTTCGTTGAGCAAGGAGTAGCTCTTGTCTATTCCATATTTGGCTTAAGGAACTTTATCTGTGCTCATTTCAATCTCTGGTTTTATGCAGCACCCCAACTCACCTTTACCCTTAAACAAGCATAAGTTGGTTTTCTAAATTTGAGACCCTGTTCTGTTCTGTAATTCAGTTCCTGTGTAGCCAAGTTTACATTCCGTGTATTACTGATATCTTATGATGTTTCTTTTTCTGTGTGACTTATTTCAGTTAGAATCATCGTACCTGAATCCACTCATTGTGCTGCTACGGGCCTGATGACATAGATTTCACTGCTGAGTGATACTGCATTGTACGTAAGTACCACAAGTTCTTTATCCATTTTTCACTTTCTGTGATATTGAACTTGTACGGTAAACGAGGTTCTTGTAAACAGAGGCGTCCCAAACATTGGGGTGGCTGTATCTTTTTGAGTTTAATTTCCCTAAGCTATAGGACCATAAGTGGAAGTGCCCTAGGCTCTGTTGCTTTGTTTTTTAGATGTTTCAGGAAACACCATACACTTCTCCCGAGTGTCTGTTGGCAATTTACATCCCGCCCATCAGCATAACAAGGCTCCCAGTTCTCCATGGCCTGTCCTGCCTTTCTGGATTTTACACTTTTTTCAGATGGCCCTTTTGACCGGGGGGAAGTGAGACTTCATTGTAGTGCAGATTTCCTTTGCAAGCTTGCTTGGTTGGCCAAAAAGGGCGTATGCGTTTTTTCCTGAATATATTCAGGAAAAAACGCATACGCCCTTTTTGGCCAAGTGCATCATTGTGGACGTTCTGCCTCTTTTCCTATGCTTTCAATGCAATTCCAGTCTACCTCCTGAAATCGGTTTCCTGCAATTCTGCCCCGCTTTCAAGTCCTCTTGGCAGCCTTACTTCAGTATATTTTTGGACGATAGTTGTCATTTATAACTCTGCAGGTTTGTGAATTACAGTGCCCCTGAGCTCCTTTCTTCAACTCGTTTTCTTGTGAGCTGGCCGCAACACCGCAGGATGGCTTCAGGCCCTAATCTGGTTCCGGCACGGCACGCTGAGCCTTTGGTTATTTCCTCTTCCTGGTGGGAAATGAGAGTTAAATTTGCCCGTCCAGACACCTCCAGCTAGTCTCTCATTGGTTCTCGCTATTCCTGTTCATCTTCCGCAGAAATTGTAAACTGGGCCAAACAGGAGGTTAAAGGGACTGACTCTCCAAGTCGGGAGAGTGTTAGTAAAGCGTCTGGAATGTTGCACCCGAGTACCAGGGTACGAAAACTGAGACATATTTGAACACGTCTCCCGATCACATGGTTGATCATACTCTAGGTTCCACATGCATGTTTTAGCTGAAGGAAGAATACCTTAAACCTGGGTAGTTGAAACCCGTGGAATGGGTACCATGCAATATGACTTCAAAGGGTCTTCATTTGCTCACCGAACCTCTCCAATCCTATCACTGCTGCGTTTATGTCCCTGTACACATGCTTGATTCTCTTTCGGAGACATAGCAATCCATAGGTTTTAAGATACTTAAGAGTCAGGTACATTCTTAGGCGTTTAATATGCGGTGTTGAGTCCATTTCGTTGAGCAAGGAGTAGCTCTTGTCTATTCCATATTTGGCTTAAGGAACTTTATCTGTGCTCATTTCAATCTCTGGTTTTATGCAGCACCCCAACTCACCTTTACCCTTAAACAAGCATAAGTTGGTTTTCTAAATTTGAGACCCTGTTCTGTTCTGTAATTCAGTTCCTGTGTAGCCAAGTTTACATTCCGTGTATTACTGATATCTTATGATGTTTCTTTTTCTGTGTGACTTATTTCAGTTAGAATCATCGTACCTGAATCCACTCATTGTGCTGCTACGGGCCTGATGACATAGATTTCACTGCTGAGTGATACTGCATTGTACGTAAGTACCACAAGTTCTTTATCCATTTTTCACTTTCTGTGATATTGAACTTGTACGGTAAACGAGGTTCTTGTAAACAGAGGCGTCCCAAACATTGGGGTGGCTGTATCTTTTTGAGTTTAATTTCCCTAAGCTATAGGACCATAAGTGGAAGTGCCCTAGGCTCTGTTGCTTTGTTTTTTAGATGTTTCAGGAAACACCATACACTTCTCCCGAGTGTCTGTTGGCAATTTACATCCCGCCCATCAGCATAACAAGGCTCCCAGTTCTCCATGGCCTGTCCTGCCTTTCTGGATTTTACACTTTTTTCAGATGGCCCTTTTGACCGGGGGGAAGTGAGACTTCATTGTAGTGCAGATTTCCTTTGCAAGCTTGCTTGGTTGGCCAAAAAGGGCGTATGCGTTTTTTCCTGAATATATTCAGGAAAAAACGCATACGCCCTTTTTGGCCAAGTGCATCATTGTGGACGTTCTGCCTCTTTTCCTATGCTTTCAATGCAATTCCAGTCTACCTCCTGAAATCGGTTTCCTGCAATTCTGCCCCGCTTTCAAGTCCTCTTGGCAGCCTTACTTCAGTATATTTTTGGACGATAGTTGTCATTTATAACTCTGCAGGTTTGTGAATTACAGTGCCCCTGAGCTCCTTTCTTCAACTCGTTTTCTTGTGAGCTGGCCGCAACACCGCAGGATGGCTTCAGGCCCTAATCTGGTTCCGGCACGGCACGCTGAGCCTTTGGTTATTTCCTCTTCCTGGTGGGAAATGAGAGTTAAATTTGCCCGTCCAGACACCTCCAGCTAGTCTCTCATTGGTTCTCGCTATTCCTGTTCATCTTCCGCAGAAATTGTAAACTGGGCCAAACAGGAGGTTAAAGGGACTGACTCTCCAAGTCGGGAGAGTGTTAGTAAAGCGTCTGGAATGTTGCACCCGAGTACCAGGGTACGAAAACTGAGACATATTTGAACACGTCTCCCGATCACATGGTTGATCATACTCTAGGTTCCACATGCATGTTTTAGCTGAAGGAAGAATACCTTAAACCTGGGTAGTTGAAACCCGTGGAATGGGTACCATGCAATATGACTTCAAAGGGTCTTCATTTGCTCACCGAACCTCTCCAATCCTATCACTGCTGCGTTTATATCCCTGTACACATGTTTGATTCTCTTTCGGAGACATAGCAATCCATAGGTTTTAAGATACTTAAGAGTCAGGTACATTCTTAGGCGTTTAATATGGGGTGTTGAGTCCATTTCGTTGAGCAAGGAGTAGCTCTTGTCTATTCCATATTTGGCTTAAGGAACTTTATCTGTGCTCATTTCAATCTCTGGTTTTATGCAGCACCCCAACTCACCTTTACCCTTAAACAAGCATAAGTTGGTTTTCTAAATTTGAGACCCTGTTCTGTTCTGTAATTCAGTTCCTGTGTAGCCAAGTTTACATTCCGTGTATTACTGATATCTTATGATGTTTCTTTTTCTGTGTGACTTATTTCAGTTAGAATCATCGTACCTGAATCCACTCATTGTGCTGCTACGGGCCTGATGGCATAGATTTCACTGCTGAGTGATACTGCATTGTACGTAAGTACCACAAGTTCTTTATCCATTTTTCACTTTCTGTGATATTGAACTTGTACGGTAAACGAGGTTCTTGTAAACAGAGGCGTCCCAAACATTGGGGTGGCTGTGTCTTTTTGATTTTAATTTCCCTAAGCTATAGGACCATAAGTGGAAGTGCCCTAGGCTCTGTTGCTTTGTTTTTTAGATGTTTCAGGAAACACCATACACTTCTCCCGAGTGTCTGTTGGCAATTTACATCCCGCCCATCAGCATAACAAGGCTCCCAGTTCTCCATGGCCTGTCCTGCCTTTCTGGATTTTACACTTTTTTCAGATGGCCCTTTTGACCGGGGGGAAGTGAGACTTCATTGTAGTGCAGATTTCCTTTGCAAGCTTGCTTGGTTGGCCAAAAAGGGCGTATGCGTTTTTTCCTGAATATATTCAGGAAAAAACGCATACGCCCTTTTTGGCCAAGTGCATCATTGTGGACGTTCTGCCTCTTTTCCTATGCTTTCAATGCAATTCCAGTCTACCTCCTGAAATCGGTTTCCTGCAATTCTGCCCCGCTTTCAAGTCCTCTTGGCAGCCTTACTTCAGTATATTTTTGGACGATAGTTGTCATTTATAACTCTGCAGGTTTGTGAATTACAGTACCCCTGAGCTCCTTTCTTCAACTCGTTTTCTTGTGAGCTGGCCGCAACACCGCAGGATGGCTTCAGGCCCTAATCTGGTTCCGGCACGGCACGCTGAGCCTTTGGTTATTTCCTCTTCCTGGTGGGAAATGAGAGTTAAATTTGCCCGTCCAGACACCTCCAGCTAGTCTCTCATTGGTTGTCGCTATTCCTGTTCATCTTCCGCAGAAATTGCAAACTGGGCCAAACAGGAGGTTAAAGGGACTGACTCTCCAAGTCGGGAGAGTGTTAGTAAAGCGTCTGGAATGTTGCACCCGAGTACCAGGGTACGAAAACTGAGACATATTTGAACACGTCTCCCGATCACATGGTTGATCATACTCTAGGTTCCACATGCATGTTTTAGCTGAAGGAAGAATACCTTAAACCTGCGTAGTTGAAACCCGTGGAATGGGTACCATGCAATATGACTTCAAAGGGTCTTCATTTGCTCACCGAACCTCTCCAATCCTATCACTGCTGCGTTTATGTCCCTGTACACATGCTTGATTCTCTTTCGGAGACATAGCAATCCATAGGTTTTAAGATACTTAAGAGTCAGGTACATTCTTAGGCGTTTAATATGGGGTGTTGAGTCCATTTCGTTGAGCAAGGAGTAGCTCTTGTCTATTCCATATTTGGCTTAAGGAACTTTATCTGTGCTCATTTCAATCTCTGGTTTTATGCAGCACCCCAACTCACCTTTACCCTTAAACAAGCATAAGTTGGTTTTCTAAATTTGAGACCCTGTTCTGTTCTGTAATTCAGTTCCTGTGTAGCCAAGTTTACATTCCGTGTATTACTGATATCTTATGATGTTTCTTTTTCTGTGTGACTTATTTCAGTTAGAATCATCGTACCTGAATCCACTCATTGTGCTGCTACGGGCCTGATGGCATAGATTTCACTGCTGAGTGATACTGCATTGTACGTAAGTACCACAAGTTCTTTATCCATTTTTCACTTTCTGTGATATTGAACTTGTACGGTAAACGAGGTTCTTGTAAACAGAGGCGTCCCAAACATTGGGGTGGCTGTGTCTTTTTGATTTTAATTTCCCTAAGCTATAGGACCATAAGTGGAAGTGCCCTAGGCTCTGTTGCTTTGTTTTTTAGATGTTTCAGGAAACACCATACACTTCTCCCGAGTGTCTGTTGGCAATTTACATCCCGCCCATCAGCATAACAAGGCTCCCAGTTCTCCATGGCCTGTCCTGCCTTTCTGGATTTTACACTTTTTTCAGATGGCCCTTTTGACCGGGGGGAAGTGAGACTTCATTGTAGTGCAGATTTCCTTTGCAAGCTTGCTTGGTTGGCCAAAAAGGGCGTATGCGTTTTTTCCTGAATATATTCAGGAAAAAACGCATACGCCCTTTTTGGCCAAGTGCATCATTGTGGACGTTCTGCCTCTTTTCCTATGCTTTCAATGCAATTCCAGTCTACCTCCTGAAATCGGTTTCCTGCAATTCTGCCCCGCTTTCAAGTCCTCTTGGCAGCCTTACTTCAGTATATTTTTGGACGATAGTTGTCATTTATAACTCTGCAGGTTTGTGAATTACAGTGCCCCTGAGCTCCTTTCTTCAACTCGTTTTCTTGTGAGCTGGCCGCAACACCGCAGGATGGCTTCAGGCCCTAATCTGGTTCCGGCACGGCACGCTGAGCCTTTGGTTATTTCCTCTTCCTGGTGGGAAATGAGAGTTAAATTTGCCCGTCCAGACACCTCCAGCTAGTCTCTCATTGGTTCTCGCTATTCCTGTTCATCTTCCACAGAAATTGCAAACTGGGCCAAACAGGAGGTTAAAGGGACTGACTCTCCAAGTCGGGAGAGTGTTAGTAAAGCGTCTGGAATGTTGCACCCGAGTACCAGGGTACGAAAACTGAGACATATTTGAACACGTCTCCCGATCACATGGTTGATCGTACTCTAGGTTCCACATGCATGTTTTAGCTGAAGGAAGAATACCTTAAACCTGGGTAGTTGAAACCCGTGGAATGGGTACCATGCAATATGACTTCAAAGGGTCTTCATTTGCTCACTGAACCTCTCCAATCCTATCACTGCTGCGTTTATGTCCCTGTACACATGCTTGATTCTCTTTCGGAGACATAGCAATCCATCGGTTTTAAGATACTTAAGAGTCAGGTACATTCTTAGGCGTTTAATATGGGGTGTTGAGTCCATTTCGTTGAGCAAGGAGTAGCTCTTGTCTATTCCATATTTGGCTTAAGGAACTTTATCTGTGCTCATTTCAATCTCTGGTTTTATGCAGCACCCCAACTCACCTTTACCCTTAAACAAGCATAAGTTGGTTTTCTAAATTTGAGACCCTGTTCTGTTCTGTAATTCAGTTCCTGTGTAGCCAAGTTTACATTCCGTGTATTACTGATATCTTATGATGTTTCTTTTTCTGTGTGACTTATTTCAGTTAGAATCATCGTACCTGAATCTACTCATTGTGCTGCTACGGGCCTGATGACATAGATTTCACTGCTGAGTGATACTGCATTGTACGTAAGTACCACAAGTTCTTTATCCATTTTTCACTTTCTGTGATATTGAACTTGTACGGTAAACGAGGTTCTTGTAAACAGAGGCGTCCCAAACATTGGGGTGGCTGTGTCTTTTTGATTTTAATTTCCCTAAGCTATAGGACCATAAGTGGAAGTGCCCTAGTCTCTGTTGCTTTGTTTTTTAGATGTTTCAGGAAACACCATACACTTCTCCCGAGTGTCTGTTGGCAGTTTACATCCCGCCCATCAGCATAACAAGGCTCCCAGTTCTCCATGGCCTGTCCTGCCTTTCTGGATTTTACACTTTTTTCAGATGGCCCTTTTGACCGGGGGGAAGTGAGACTTCATTGTAGTGCAGATTTCCTTTGCAAGCTTGCTTGGTTGGCCAAAAAGGGCGTATGCGTTTTTTCCTGAATATATTCAGGAAAAAACGCATACGCCCTTTTTGGCCAAGTGCATCATTGTGGACGTTCTGCCTCTTTTCCTATGCTTTCAATGCAATTCCAGTCTACCTCCTGAAATCGGTTTCCTGCAATTCTGCCCCGCTTTCAAGTCCTCTTGGCAGCCTTACTTCAGTATATTTTTGGACGATAGCTGTCATTTATAACTCTGCAGGTTTGTGAATTACAGTGCCCCTGAGCTCCTTTCTTCAACTCGCTTTCTTGTGAGCTGGCCGCAACACCGCAGGATTGCTTCAGGCCCTAATCTGGTTCCGGCACGGCACGCTGAGCCTTTGGTTATTTCCTCTTCCTGGTGGGAAATGAGAGTTAAATTTGCCCGTCCAGACACCTCCAGCTAGTCTCTCATTGGTTGTCGCTATTCCTGTTCATCTTCCGCAGAAATTGCAAACTGGGCCAAACAGGAGGTTAAAGGGACTGACTCTCCAAGTCGGGAGAGTGTTAGTAAAGCGTCTGGAATGTTGCACCCGAGTACCAGGGTACGAAAACTGAGACATATTTGAACACGTCTCCCGATCACATGGTTGATCATACTCTAGGTTCCACATGCATGTTTTAGCTGAAGGAAGAATACCTTAAACCTGGGTAGTTGAAACCCGTGGAATGGGTACCATGCAATATGACTTCAAAGGGTCTTCATTTGCTCACCGAACCTCTCCAATCCTATCACTGCTGCGTTTATGTCCCTGTACACATGCTTGATTCTCTTTCGGAGACATAGCAATCCATAGGTTTTAAGATACTTAAGAGTCAGGTACATTCTTAGGCGTTTAATATGGGGTGTTGAGTCCATTTCGTTGAGCAAGGAGTAGCTCTTGTCTATTCCATATTTGGCTTAAGGAACTTTATCTGTGCTCATTTCAATCTCTGGTTTTATGCAGCACCCCAACTCACCTTTACCCTTAAACAAGCATAAGTTGGTTTTCTAAATTTGAGACCCTGTTCTGTTCTGTAATTCAGTTCCTGTGTAGCCAAGTTTACATTCCGTGTATTACTGATATCTTATGATGTTTCTTTTTCTGTGTGACTTATTTCAGTTAGAATCATCGTACCTGAATCCACTCATTGTGCTGCTACGGGCCTGATGACATAGATTTCACTGCTGAGTGATACTGCATTGTACGTAAGTACCACAAGTTCTATATCCATTTTTCACTTTCTGTGATATTGAACTTGTACGGTAAACGAGGTTCTTGTAAACAGAGGCGTCCCAAACATTGGGGTGGCTGTGTCTTTTTGATTTTAATTTCCCTAAGCTATAGGACCATAAGTGGAAGTGCCCTAGGCTCTGTTGCTTTGTTTTTTAGATGTTTCAGGAAACACCATACACTTCTCCCGAGTGTCTGTTGGCAATTTACATCCCGCCCATCAGCATAACAAGGCTCCCAGTTCTCCATGGCCTGTCCTGCCTTTCTGGATTTTACACTTTTTTCAGATGGCCCTTTTGACCGGGGGGAAGTGAGACTTCATTGTAGTGCAGATTTCCTTTGCAAGCTTGCTTGGTTGGCCAAAAAGGGCGTATGCGTTTTTTCCTGAATATATTCAGGAAAAAACGCATACGCCCTTTTTGGCCAAGTGCATCATTGTGGACGTTCTGCCTCCTTTCCTATGCTTTCAATGCAATTCCAGTCTACCTCCTGAAATCGGTTTCCTGCAATTCTGCCCCGCTTTCAAGTCCTCTTGGCAGCCTTACTTCAGTATATTTTTGGACGATAGTTGTCATTTATAACTCTGCAGGTTTGTGAATTACAGTGCCCCTGAGCTCCTTTCTTCAACTCGTTTTCTTGTGAGCTGGCCGCAACACCGCAGGATGGCTTCAGGCCCTAATCTGGTTCCGGCACGGCACGCTGAGCCTTTGGTTATTTCCTCTTCCTGGTGGGAAATGAGAGTTAAATTTGCCCGTCCAGACACCTCCAGCTAGTCTCTCATTGGTTCTCGCTATTCCTGTTCATCTTCCGCAGAAATTGCAAACTGGGCCAAACAGGAGGTTAAAGGGACTGACTCTCCAAGTCGGGAGAGTGTTAGTAAAGCGTCTGGAATGTTGCACCCGAGTACCAGGGTACGAAAACTGAGACATATTTGAACACGTCTCCCGATCACATGGTTGATCATACTCTAGGTTCCACATGCATGTTTTAGCTGAAGGAAGAATACCTTAAACCTGGGTAGTTGAAACCCGTGGAATGGGTACCATGCAATATGACTTCAAAGGGTCTTCATTTGCTCACCGAACCTCTCCAATCCTATCACTGCTGCGTTTATGTCCCTGTACACATGTTTGATTCTCTTTCGGAGACATAGCAATCCATAGGTTTTAAGATACTTAAGAGTCAGGTACATTCTTAGGCGTTTAATATGGGGTGTTGAGTCCATTTCGTTGAGCAAGGAGTAGCTCTTGTCTATTCCATATTTGGCTTAAGGAACTTTATCTGTGCTCATTTCAATCTCTGGTTTTATGCAGCACCCCAACTCACCTTTACCCTTAAACAAGCATAAGTTGGTTTTCTAAATTTGAGACCCTGTTCTGTTCTGTAATTCAGTTCCTGTGTAGCCAAGTTTACATTCCGTGTATTACTGATATCTTATGATGTTTCTTTTTCTGTGTGACTTATTTCAGTTAGAATCATCGTACCTGAATCCACTCATTGTGCTGCTACGGGCCTGATGACATAGATTTCACTGCTGAGTGATACTGCATTGTACGTAAGTACCACAAGTTCTTTATCCATTTTTCACTTTCTGTGATATTGAACTTGTACGGTAAACGAGGTTCTTGTAAACAGAGGCGTCCCAAACATTGGGGTGGCTGTATCTTTTTGATTTTAATTTCCCTAAGCTATAGGACCATAAGTGGAAGTGCCCTAGGCTCTGTTGCTTTGTTTTTTAGATGTTTCAGGAAACACCATACACTTCTCCCGAGTGTCTGTTGGCAGTTTACATCCCGCCCATCAGCATAACAAGGCTCCCAGTTCTCCATGGCCTGTTCTGCCTTTCTGGATTTTACACTTTTTTCAGATGGCCCTTTTGACCGGGGGGAAGTGAGACTTCATTGTAGTGCAGATTTCCTTTGCAAGCTTGCTTGGTTGGCCAAAAAGGGCGTATGCGTTTTTTCCTGAATATATTCAGGAAAAAACGCATACGCCCTTTTTGGCCAAGTGCATCATTGTGGACGTTCTGCCTCTTTTCCTATGCTTTCAATGCAATTCCAGTCTACCTCCTGAAATCGGTTTCCTGCAATTCTGCCCCGCTTTCAAGTCCTCTTGGCAGCCTTACTTCAGTATATTTTTGGACGATAGCTGTCATTTATAACTCTGCAGGTTTGTGAATTACAGTGCCCCTGAGCTCCTTTCTTCAACTCGCTTTCTTGTGAGCTGGCCGCAACACCGCAGGATGGCTTCAGGCCGTAATCTGGTTCCGGCACGGCACGCTGAGCCTTTGGTTATTTCCTCTTCCTGGTGGGAAATGAGAGTTAAATTTGCCCGTCCAGACACCTCCAGCTAGTCTCTCATTGGTTCTCGCTATTCCTGTTCATCTTCCGCAGAAATTGCAAACTGGGCCAAACAGGAGGTTAAAGGGACTGACTCTCCAAGTCGGGAGAGTGTTAGTAAAGCGTCTGGAATGTTGCACCCGAGTACCAGGGTACGAAAACTGAGACATATTTGAACACGTCTCCCAATCACATGGTTGATCATACTCTAGGTTCCACATGCATGTTTTAGCTGAAGGAAGAATACCTTAAACCTGGGTAGTTGAAACCCGTGGAATGGGTACCATGCAATATGACTTCAAAGGGTCTTCATTTGCTCACCGAACCTCTCCAATCCTATCACTGCTGCGTTTATGTCCCTGTACACATGCTTGATTCTCTTTCGGAGACATAGCAATCCATCGGTTTTAAGATACTTAAGAGTCAGGTACATTCTTAGGCGTTTAATATGCGGTGTTGAGTCCATTTCGTTGAGCAAGGAGTAGCTCTTGTCTATTCCATATTTGGCTTAAGGAACTTTATCTGTGCTCATTTCAATCTCTGGTTTTATGCAGCACCCCAACTCACCTTTACCCTTAAACAAGCATAAGTTGGTTTTCTAAATTTGAGACCCTGTTCTGTTCTGTAATTCAGTTCCTGTGTAGCCAAGTTTACATTCCATGTATTACTGATATCTTATGATGTTTCTTTTTCTGTGTGACTTATTTCAGTTAGAATCATCGTACCTGAATCCACTCATTGTGCTGCTACGGGCCTGATGACATAGATTTCACTGCTGAGTGATACTACATTGTACGTAAGTACCACAAGTTCTTTATCCATTTTTCACTTTCTGTGATATTGAACTTGTACGGTAAACGAGGTTCTTGTAAACAGAGGCGTCCCAAACATTGGGGTGGCTGTATCTTTTTGATTTTAATTTCCCTAAGCTATAGGACCATAAGTGGAAGTGCCCTAGGCTCTGTTGCTTTGTTTTTTAGATGTTTCAGGAAACACCATACACTTCTCCCAAGTGTCTGTTGGCAATTTACATCCCGCCCATCAGCATAACAAGGCTCCCAGTTCTCCATGGCCTGTCCTGCCTTTCTGGATTTTACACTTTTTTCAGATGGCCCTTTTGACCGGGGGGAAGTGAGACTTCATTGTAGTGCAGATTTCCTTTGCAAGCTTGCTTGGTTGGCCAAAAAGGGCGTATGCGTTTTTTCCTGAATATATTCAGGAAAAAACGCATACGCCCTTTTTGGCCAAGTGCATCATTGTGGACGTTCTGCCTCTTTTCCTATGCTTTCAATGCAATTCCAGTCTACCTCCTGAAATCGGTTTCCTGCAATTCTGCCCCGCTTTCAAGTCCTCTTGGCAGCCTTACTTCAGTATATTTTTGGACGATAGTTGTCATTTATAACTCTGCAGGTTTGTGAATTACAGTGCCCCTGAGCTCCTTTCTTCAACTCGTTTTCTTGTGAGCTGGCCGCAACACCGCAGGATGGCTTCAGGCCCTAATCTGGTTCCGGCACGGCACGCTGAGCCTTTGGTTATTTCCTCTTCCTGGTGGGAAATGAGAGTTAAATTTGCCCGTCCAGACACCTCCAGCTAGTCTCTCATTGGTTCTCGCTATTCCTGTTCATCTTCCGCAGAAATTGCAAACTGGGCCAAACAGGAGGTTAAAGGGACTGACTCTCCAAGTCGGGAGAGTGTTAGTAAAGCGTCTGGAATGTTGCACCCGAGTACCAGGGTACGAAAACTGAGACATATTTGAACACGTCTCCCGATCACATGGTTGATCATACTCTAGGTTCCACATGCATGTTTTAGCTGAAGGAAGAATACCTTAAACCTGGGTAGTTGAAACCCGTGGAATGGGTACCATGCAATATGACTTCAAAGGGTCTTCATTTGCTCACCGAACCTCTCCAATCCTATCACTGCTGCGTTTATGTCCCTGTACACATGCTTGATTCTCTTTCGGAGACATAGCAATCCATAGGTTTTAAGATACTTAAGAGTCAGGTACATTCTTAGGCGTTTAATATGGGGTGTTGAGTCCATTTCGTTGAGCAAGGAGTAGCTCTTGTCTATTCCATATTTGGCTTAAGGAACTTTATCTGTGCTCATTTCAATCTCTGGTTTTATGCAGCACCCCAACTCACCTTTACCCTTAAACAAGCATAAGTTGGTTTTCTAAATTTGAGACCCTGTTCTGTTCTGTAATTCAGTTCCTGTGTAGCCAAGTTTACATTCCGTGTATTACTGATATCTTATGATGTTTCTTTTTCTGTGTGACTTATTTCAGTTAGAATCATCGTACCTGAATCCACTCATTGTGCTGCTACGGGCCTGATGGCATAGATTTCACTGCTGAGTGATACTGCATTGTACGTAAGTACCACAAGTTCTTTATCCATTTTTCACTTTCTGTGATATTGAACTTGTACGGTAAACGAGGTTCTTGTAAACAGAGGCGTCCCAAACATTGGGGTGGCTGTGTCTTTTTGATTTTAATTTCCCTAAGCTATAGGACCATAAGTGGAAGTGCCCTAGGCTCTGTTGCTTTGTTTTTTAGATGTTTCAGGAAACACCATACACTTCTCCCGAGTGTCTGTTGGCAATTTACATCCCGCCCATCAGCATAACAAGGCTCCCAGTTCTCCATGGCCTGTCCTGCCTTTCTGGATTTTACACTTTTTTCAGATGGCCCTTTTGACCGGGGGGAAGTGAGACTTCATTGTAGTGCAGATTTCCTTTGCAAGCTTGCTTGGTTGGCCAAAAAGGGCGTATGCGTTTTTTCCTGAATATATTCAGGAAAAAACGCATACGCCCTTTTTGGCCAAGTGCATCATTGTGGACGTTCTGCCTCTTTTCCTATGCTTTCAATGCAATTCCAGTCTACCTCCTGAAATCGGTTTCCTGCAATTCTGCCCCGCTTTCAAGTCCTCTTGGCAGCCTTACTTCAGTATATTTTTGGACGATAGTTGTCATTTATAACTCTGCAGGTTTGTGAATTACAGTGCCCCTGAGCTCCTTTCTTCAACTCGTTTTCTTGTGAGCTGGCCGCAACACCGCAGGATGGCTTCAGGCCCTAATCTGGTTCCGGCACGGCACGCTGAGCCTTTGGTTATTTCCTCTTCCTGGTGGGAAATGAGAGTTAAATTTGCCCGTCCAGACACCTCCAGCTAGTCTCTCATTGGTTCTCGCTATTCCTGTTCATCTTCCGCTGAAATTGTAAACTGGGCCAAACAGGAGGTTAAAGGGACTGACTCTCCAAGTCGGGAGAGTGTTAGTAAAGCGTCTGGAATGTTGCACCCGAGTACCAGGGTACGAAAACTGAGACATATTTGAACACGTCTCCCGATCACATGGTTGATCATACTCTAGGTTCCACATGCATGTTTTAGCTGAAGGAAGAATACCTTAAACCTGGGTAGTTGAAACCCGTGGAATGGGTACCATGCAATATGACTTCAAAGGGTCTTCATTTGCTCACCGAACCTCTCCAATCCTATCACTGCTGCGTTTATGTCCCTGTACACATGTTTGATTCTCTTTCGGAGACATAGCAATCCATAGGTTTTAAGATACTTAAGAGTCAGGTACATTCTTAGGCGTTTAATATGGGGTGTTGAGTCCATTTCGTTGAGCAAGGAGTAGCTCTTGTCTATTCCATATTTGGCTTAAGGAACTTTATCTGTGCTCATTTCAATCTCTGGTTTTATGCAGCACCCCAACTCACCTTTACCCTTAAACAAGCATAAGTTGGTTTTCTAAATTTGAGACCCTGTTCTGTTCTGTAATTCAGTTCCTGTGTAGCCAAGTTTACATTCCGTGTATTACTGATATCTTATGATGTTTCTTTTTCTGTGTGACTTATTTCAGTTAGAATCATCGTACCTGAATCCACTCATTGTGCTGCTACGGGCCTGATGGCATAGATTTCACTGCTGAGTGATACTGCATTGTACGTAAGTACCACAAGTTCTTTATCCATTTTTCACTTTCTGTGATATTGAACTTGTACGGTAAACGAGGTTCTTGTAAACAGAGGCGTCCCAAACATTGGGGTGGCTGTGTCTTTTTGATTTTAATTTCCCTAAGCTATAGGACCATAAGTGGAAGTGCCCTAGGCTCTGTTGCTTTGTTTTTTAGATGTTTCAGGAAACACCATACACTTCTCCCGAGTGTCTGTTGGCAATTTACATCCCGCCCATCAGCATAACAAGGCTCCCAGTTCTCCATGGCCTGTCCTGCCTTTCTGGATTTTACACTTTTTTCAGATGGCCCTTTTGACCGGGGGGAAGTGAGACTTCATTGTAGTGCAGATTTCCTTTGCAAGCTTGCTTGGTTGGCCAAAAAGGGCGTATGCGTTTTTTCCTGAATATATTCAGGAAAAAACGCATACGCCCTTTTTGGCCAAGTGCATCATTGTGGACGTTCTGCCTCTTTTCCTATGCTTTCAATGCAATTCCAGTCTACCTCCTGAAATCGGTTTCCTGCAATTCTGCCCCGCTTTCAAGTCCTCTTGGCAGCCTTACTTCAGTATATTTTTGGACGATAGTTGTCATTTATAACTCTGCAGGTTTGTGAATTACAGTGCCCCTGAGCTCCTTTCTTCAACTCGTTTTCTTGTGAGCTGGCCGCAACACCGCAGGATGGCTTCAGGCCCTAATCTGGTTCCGGCACGGCACGCTGAGCCTTTGGTTATTTCCTCTTCCTGGTGGGAAATGAGAGTTAAATTTGCCCGTCCAGACACCTCCAGCTAGTCTCTCATTGGTTCTCGCTATTCCTGTTCATCTTCCGCAGAAATTGCAAACTGGGCCAAACAGGAGGTTAAAGGGACTGACTCTCCAAGTCGGGAGAGTGTTAGTAAAGCGTCTGGAATGTTGCACCCGAGTACCAGGTACGAAAACTGAGACATATTTGAACACGTCTCCCGATCACATGGTTGATCATACTCTAGGTTCCACATGCATGTTTTAGCTGAAGGAAGAATACCTTAAATCTGGGTAGTTGAAACCCGTGGAATGGGTACCATGCAATATGTCTTCAAAGGGTCTTCATTTGCTCACCGAACCTCTCCAATCCTATCACTGCTGCGTTTATGTCCCTGTACACATGTTTGATTCTCTTTCGGAGACATAGCAATCCATAGGTTTTAAGATACTTAAGAGTCAGGTACATTCTTAGGCGTTTAATATGGGGTGTTGAGTCCATTTCGTTGAGCAAGGAGTAGCTCTTGTCTATTCCGTATTTGGCTTAAGGAACTTTATCTGTGCTCATTTCAATCTCTGGTTTTATGCAGCACCCCAACTCACCTTTACCCTTAAACAAGCATAAGTTGGTTTTCTAAATTTGAGACCCTGTTCTGTTCTGTAATTCAGTTCCTGTGTAGCCAAGTTTACATTCCGTGTATTACTGATATCTTATGATGTTTCTTTTTCTGTGTGACTTATTTCAGTTAGAATCATCGTACCTGAATCCACTCATTGTGCTGCTACGGGCCTGATGGCATAGATTTCACTGCTGAGTGATACTGCATTGTACGTAAGTACCACAAGTTCTTTATCCATTTTTCACTTTCTGTGATATTGAACTTGTACGGTAAACGAGGTTCTTGTAAACAGAGGCGTCCCAAACATTGGGGTGGCTGTGTCTTTTTGATTTTAATTTCCCTAAGCTATAGGACCATAAGTGGAAGTGCCCTAGGCTCTGTTGCTTTGTTTTTTAGATGTTTCAGGAAACACCATACACTTCTCCGGAGTGTCTGTTGGCAATTTACATCCCGCCCATCAGCATAACAAGGCTCCCAGTTCTCCATGGCCTGTCCTGCCTTTCTGGATTTTACACTTTTTTCAGATGGCCCTTTTGACCGGGGGGAAGTGAGACTTCATTGTAGTGCAGATTTCCTTTGCAAGCTTGCTTGGTTGGCCAAAAAGGGCGTATGCGTTCTTTCCTGAATATATTCAGGAAAAAACGCATACGCCCTTTTTGGCCAAGTGCATCATTGTGGACGTTCTGCCTCTTTTCCTATGCTTTCAATGCAATTCCAGTCTACCTCCTGAAATCGGTTTCCTGCAATTCTGCCCCGCTTTCAAGTCCTCTTGGCAGCCTTACTTCAGTATATTTTTGGACGATAGTTGTCATTTATAACTCTGCAGGTTTGTGAATTACAGTGCCCCTGAGCTCCTTTCTTCAACTCGTTTTCTTGTGAGCTGGCCGCAACACCGCAGGATGGCTTCAGGCCCTAATCTGGTTCCGGCACGGCACGCTGAGCCTTTGGTTATTTCCTCTTCCTGGTGGGAAATGAGAGTTAAATTTGCCCGTCCAGACACCTCCAGCTAGTCTCTCATTGGTTCTCGCTATTCCTGTTCATCTTCCACAGAAATTGCAAACTGGGCCAAACAGGAGGTTAAAGGGACTGACTCTCCAAGTCGGGAGAGTGTTAGTAAAGCGTCTGGAATGTTGCACCCGAGTACCAGGGTACGAAAACTGAGACATATTTGAACACGTCTCCCGATCACATGGTTGATCATACTCTAGGTTCCACATGCATGTTTTAGCTGAAGGAAGAATACCTTAAACCTGGGTAGTTGAAACCCGTGGAATGGGTACCATGCAATATGACTTCAAAGGGTCTTCATTTGCTCACCGAACCTCTCCAATCCTATCACTGCTGCGTTTATGTCCCTGTACACATGTTTGATTCTCTTTCAGAGACATAGCAATCCATAGGTTTTAAGATACTTAAGAGTCAGGTACATTCTTAGGCGTTTAATATGGGGTGTTGAGTCCATTTCGTTGAGCAAGGAGTAGCTCTTGTCTCTTCCGTATTTGGCTTAAGGAACTTTATCTGTGCTCATTTCAATCTCTGGTTTTATGCAGCACCCCAACTCACCTTTACCCTTAAACAAGCATAAGTTGGTTTTCTAAATTTGAGACCCTGTTCTGTTCTGTAATTCAGTTCCTGTGTAGCCAAGTTTACATTCCGTGTATTACTGATATCTTATGATGTTTCTTTTTCTGTGTGACTTATTTCAGTTAGAATCATCGTACCTGAATCCACTCATTGTGCTGCTACGGGCCTGATGGCATAGATTTCACTGCTGAGTGATACTGCATTGTACGTAAGTACCACAAGTTCTTTATCCATTTTTCACTTTCTGTGATATTGAACTTGTACGGTAAACGAGGTTCTTGTAAACAGAGGCGTCCCAAACATTGGGGTGGCTGTGTCTTTTTGATTTTAATTTCCCTAAGCTATAGGACCATAAGTGGAAGTGCCCTAGGCTCTGTTGCTTTGTTTTTTAGATGTTTCAGGAAACACCATACACTTCTCCCGAGTGTCTGTTGGCAGTTTACATCCCGCCCATCAGCATAACAAGGCTCCCAGTTCTCCATGGCCTGTCCTGCCTTTCTGGATTTTACACTTTTTTCAGATGGCCCTTTTGACCGGGGGGAAGTGAGACTTCATTGTAGTGCAGATTTCCTTTGCAAGCTTGCTTGGTTGGCCAAAAAGGGCGTATGCGTTTTTTCCTGAATATATTCAGGAAAAAACGCATACGCCCTTTTTGGCCAAGTGCATCATTGTGGACGTTCTGCCTCTTTTCCTATGCTTTCAATGCAATTCCAGTCTACCTCCTGAAATCGGTTTCCTGCAATTCTGCCCCGCTTTCAAGTCCTCTTGGCAGCCTTACTTCAGTATATTTTTGGACGATAGTTGTCATTTATAACTCTGCAGGTTTGTGAATTACAGTGCCCCTGAGCTCCTTTCTTCAACTCGTTTTCTTGTGAGCTGGCCGCAACACCGCAGGATGGCTTCAGGCCCTAATCTGGTTCCGGCACGGCACGCTGAGCCTTTGGTTATTTCCTCTTCCTGGTGGGAAATGAGAGTTAAATTTGCCCGTCCAGACACCTCCAGCTAGTCTCTCATTGGTTCTCGCTATTCCTGTTCATCTTCCGCAGAAATTGCAAACTGGGCCAAACAGGAGGTTAAAGGGACTGACTCTCCAAGTCGGGAGAGTGTTAGTAAAGCGTCTGGAATGTTGCACCCGAGTACCAGGGTACGAAAACTGAGACATATTTGAACACGTCTCCCGATCACATGGTTGATCATACTCTAGGTTCCACATGCATGTTTTAGCTGAAGGAAGAATACCTTAAACCTGGGTAGTTGAAACCCGTGGAATGGGTACCATGCAATATGACTTCAAAGGGTCTTCATTTGCTCACCGAACCTCTCCAATCCTATCACTGCTGCGTTTATGTCCCTGTACACATGCTTGATTCTCTTTCGGAGACATAGCAATCCATAGGTTTTAAGATACTTAAGAGTCAGGTACATTCTTAGGCGTTTAATATGGGGTGTTGAGTCCATTTCGTTGAGCAAGGAGTAGCTCTTGTCTATTCCATATTTGGCTTAAGGAACTTTATCTGTGCTCATTTCAATCTCTGGTTTTATGCAGCACCCCAACTCACCTTTACCCTTAAACAAGCATAAGTTGGTTTTCTAAATTTGAGACCCTGTTCTGTTCTGTAATTCAGTTCCTGTGTAGCCAAGTTTACATTCCGTGTATTACTGATATCTTATGATGTTTCTTTTTCTGTGTGACTTATTTCAGTTAGAATCATCGTACCTGAATCCACTCATTGTGCTGCTACGGGCCTGATGGCATAGATTTCACTGCTGAGTGATACTGCATTGTACGTAAGTACCACAAGTTCTTTATCCATTTTTCACTTTCTGTGATATTGAACTTGTACGGTAAACGAGGTTCTTGTAAACAGAGGCGTCCCAAACATTGGGGTGGCTGTGTCTTTTTGATTTTAATTTCCCTAAGCTATAGGACCATAAGTGGAAGTGCCCTAGGCTCTGTTGCTTTGTTTTTTAGATGTTTCAGGAAACACCATACACTTCTCCCGAGTGTCTGTTGGCAATTTACATCCCGCCCATCAGCATAACAAGGCTCCCAGTTCTCCATGGCCTGTCCTGCCTTTCTGGATTTTACACTTTTTTCAGATGGCCCTTTTGACCGGGGGGAAGTGAGACTTCATTGTAGTGCAGATTTCCTTTGCAAGCTTGCTTGGTTGGCCAAAAAGGGCGTATGCGTTTTTTCCTGAATATATTCAGGAAAAAACGCATACGCCCTTTTTGGCCAAGTGCATCATTGTGGACGTTCTGCCTCTTTTCCTATGCTTTCAATGCAATTCCAGTCTACCTCCTGAAATCGGTTTCCTGCAATTCTGCCCCGCTTTCAAGTCCTCTTGGCAGCCTTACTTCAGTATATTTTTGGACGATAGTTGTCATTTATAACTCTGCAGGTTTGTGAATTACAGTGCCCCTGAGCTCCTTTCTTCAACTCGTTTTCTTGTGAGCTGGCCGCAACACCGCAGGATGGCTTCAGGCCCTAATCTGGTTCCGGCACGGCACGCTGAGCCTTTGGTTATTTCCTCTTCCTGGTGGGAAATGAGAGTTAAATTTGCCCGTCCAGACACCTCCAGCTAGTCTCTCATTGGTTCTCGCTATTCCTGTTCATCTTCCGCAGAAATTGTAAACTGGGCCAAACAGGAGGTTAAAGGGACTGACTCTCCAAGTCGGGAGAGTGTTAGTAAAGCGTCTGGAATGTTGCACCCGAGTACCAGGGTACGAAAACTGAGACATATTTGAACACGTCTCCCGATCACATGGTTGATCATACTCTAGGTTCCACATGCATGTTTTAGCTGAAGGAAGAATACCTTAAACCTGGGTAGTTGAAACCCGTGGAATGGGTACCATGCAATATGACTTCAAAGGGTCTTCATTTGCTCACCGAACCTCTCCAATCCTATCACTGCTGCGTTTATGTCCCTGTACACATGTTTGATTCTCTTTCGGAGACATAGCAATCCATAGGTTTTAAGATACTTAAGAGTCAGGTACATTCTTAGGCGTTTAATATGGGGTGTTGAGTCCATTTCGTTGAGCAAGGAGTAGCTCTTGTCTATTCCATATTTGGCTTAAGGAACTTTATCTGTGCTCATTTCAATCTCTGGTTTTATGCAGCACCCCAACTCACCTTTACCCTTAAACAAGCATAAGTTGGTTTTCTAAATTTGAGACCCTGTTCTGTTCTGTAATTCAGTTCCTGTGTAGCCAAGTTTACATTCCGTGTATTACTGATATCTTATGATGTTTCTTTTTCTGTGTGACTTATTTCAGTTAGAATCATCGTACCTGAATCCACTCATTGTGCTGCTACGGGCCTGATGGCATAGATTTCACTGCTGAGTGATACTGCATTGTACGTAAGTACCACAAGTTCTTTATCCATTTTTCACTTTCTGTGATATTGAACTTGTACGGTAAACGAGGTTCTTGTAAACAGAGGCGTCCCAAACATTGGGGTGGCTGTGTCTTTTTGATTTTAATTTCCCTAAGCTATAGGACCATAAGTGGAAGTGCCCTAGGCTCTGTTGCTTTGTTTTTTAGATGTTTCAGGAAACACCATACACTTCTCCCGAGTGTCTGTTGGCAATTTACATCCCGCCCATCAGCATAACAAGGCTCCCAGTTCTCCATGGCCTGTCCTGCCTTTCTGGATTTTACACTTTTTTCAGATGGCCCTTTTGACCGGGGGGAAGTGAGACTTCATTGTAGTGCAGATTTCCTTTGCAAGCTTGCTTGGTTGGCCAAAAAGGGCGTATGCGTTTTTTCCTGAATATATTCAGGAAAAAACGCATACGCCCTTTTTGGCCAAGTCCATCATTGTGGACGTTCTGCCTCTTTTCCTATGCTTTCAATGCAATTCCAGTCTACCTCCTGAAATCGGTTTCCTGCAATTCTGCCCCGCTTTCAAGTCCTCTTGGCAGCCTTACTTCAGTATATTTTTGGACGATAGTTGTCATTTATAACTCTGCAGGTTTGTGAATTACAGTGCCCCTGAGCTCCTTTCTTCAACTCGTTTTCTTGTGAGCTGGCCGCAACACCGCAGGATGGCTTCAGGCCCTAATCTGGTTCCGGCACGGCACGCTGAGCCTTTGGTTATTTCCTCTTCCTGGTGGGAAATGAGAGTTAAATTTGCCCGTCCAGACACCTCCAGCTAGTCTCTCATTGGTTCTCGCTATTCCTGTTCATCTTCCGCAGAAATTGCAAACTGGGCCAAACAGGAGGTTAAAGGGACTGACTCTCCAAGTCGGGAGAGTGTTAGTAAAGCGTCTGGAATGTTGCACCCGAGTACCAGGTACGAAAACTGAGACATATTTGAACACGTCTCCCGATCACATGGTTGATCATACTCTAGGTTCCACATGCATGTTTTAGCTGAAGGAAGAATACCTTAAATCTGGGTAGTTGAAACCCGTGGAATGGGTACCATGCAATATGACTTCAAAGGGTCTTCATTTGCTCACCGAACCTCTCCAATCCTATCACTGCTGCGTTTATGTCCCTGTACACATGTTTGATTCTCTTTCGGAGACATAGCAATCCATAGGTTTTAAGATACTTAAGAGTCAGGTACATTCTTAGGCGTTTAATATGGGGTGTTGAGTCCATTTCGTTGAGCAAGGAGTAGCTCTTGTCTATTCCGTATTTGGCTTAAGGAACTTTATCTGTGCTCATTTCAATCTCTGGTTTTATGCAGCACCCCAACTCACCTTTACCCTTAAACAAGCATAAGTTGGTTTTCTAAATTTGAGACCCTGTTCTGTTCTGTAATTCAGTTCCTGTGTAGCCAAGTTTACATTCCGTGTATTACTGATATCTTATGATGTTTCTTTTTCTGTGTGACTTATTTCAGTTAGAATCATCGTACCTGAATCCACTCATTGTGCTGCTACGGGCCTGATGGCATAGATTTCACTGCTGAGTGATACTGCATTGTACGTAAGTACCACAAGTTCTTTATCCATTTTTCACTTTCTGTGATATTGAACTTGTACGGTAAACGAGGTTCTTGTAAACAGAGGCGTCCCAAACATTGGGGTGGCTGTGTCTTTTTGATTTTAATTTCCCTAAGCTATAGGACCATAAGTGGAAGTGCCCTAGGCTCTGTTGCTTTGTTTTTTAGATGTTTCAGGAAACACCATACACTTCTCCCGAGTGTCTGTTGGCAATTTACATCCCGCCCATCAGCATAACAAGGCTCCCAGTTCTCCATGGCCTGTCCTGCCTTTCTGGATTTTACACTTTTTTCAGATGGCCCTTTTGACCGGGGGGAAGTGAGACTTCATTGTAGTGCAGATTTCCTTTGCAAGCTTGCTTGGTTGGCCAAAAAGGGCGTATGCGTTTTTTCCTGAATATATTCAGGAAAAAACGCATACGCCCTTTTTGGCCAAGTGCATCATTGTGGACGTTCTGCCTCTTTTCCTATGCTTTCAATGCAATTCCAGTCTACCTCCTGAAATCGGTTTCCTGCAATTCTGCCCCGCTTTCAAGTCCTCTTGGCAGCCTTACTTCAGTATATTTTTGGACGATAGTTGTCATTTATAACTCTGCAGGTTTGTGAATTACAGTGCCCCTGAGCTCCTTTCTTCAACTCGTTTTCTTGTGAGCTGGCCGCAACACCGCAGGATGGCTTCAGGCCCTAATCTGGTTCCGGCACGGCACGCTGAGCCTTTGGTTATTTCCTCTTCCTGGTGGGAAATGAGAGTTAAATTTGCCCGTCCAGACACCTCCAGCTAGTCTCTCATTGGTTCTCGCTATTCCTGTTCATCTTCCACAGAAATTGCAAACTGGGCCAAACAGGAGGTTAAAGGGACTGACTCTCCAAGTCGGGAGAGTGTTAGTAAAGCGTCTGGAATGTTGCACCCGAGTACCAGGGTACGAAAACTGAGACATATTTGAACACGTCTCCCGATCACATGGTTGATCATACTCTAGGTTCCACATGCATGTTTTAGCTGAAGGAAGAATACCTTAAACCTGGGTAGTTGAAACCCGTGGAATGGGTACCATGCAATATGACTTCAAAGGGTCTTCATTTGCTCACCGAACCTCTCCAATCCTATCACTGCTGCGTTTATGTCCCTGTACACATGTTTGATTCTCTTTCGGAGACATAGCAATCCATAGGTTTTAAGATACTTAAGAGTCAGGTACATTCTTAGGCGTTTAATATGGGGTGTTGAGTCCATTTCGTTGAGCAAGGAGTAGCTCTTGTCTCTTCCGTATTTGGCTTAAGGAACTTTATCTGTGCTCATTTCAATCTCTGGTTTTATGCAGCACCCCAACTCACCTTTACCCTTAAACAAGCATAAGTTGGTTTTCTAAATTTGAGACCCTGTTCTGTTCTGTAATTCAGTTCCTGTGTAGCCAAGTTTACATTCCGTGTATTACTGATATCTTATGATGTTTCTTTTTCTGTGTGACTTATTTCAGTTAGAATCATCGTACCTGAATCCACTCATTGTGCTGCTACGGGCCTGATGGCATAGATTTCACTGCTGAGTGATACTGCATTGTACGTAAGTACCACAAGTTCTTTATCCATTTTTCACTTTCTGTGATATTGAACTTGTACGGTAAACGAGGTTCTTGTAAACAGAGGCGTCCCAAACATTGGGGTGGCTGTGTCTTTTTGATTTTAATTTCCCTAAGCTATAGGACCATAAGTGGAAGTGCCCTAGGCTCTGTTGCTTTGTTTTTTAGATGTTTCAGGAAACACCATACACTTCTCCCGAGTGTCTGTTGGCAGTTTACATCCCGCCCATCAGCATAACAAGGCTCCCAGTTCTCCATGGCCTGTCCTGCCTTTCTGGATTTTACACTTTTTTCAGATGGCCCTTTTGACCGGGGGGAAGTGAGACTTCATTGTAGTGCAGATTTCCTTTGCAAGCTTGCTTGGTTGGCCAAAAAGGGCGTATGCGTTTTTTCCTGAATATATTCAGGAAAAAACGCATACGCCCTTTTTGGCCAAGTGCATCATTGTGGACGTTCTGCCTCTTTTCCTATGCTTTCAATGCAATTCCAGTCTACCTCCTGAAATCGGTTTCCTGCAATTCTGCCCCGCTTTCAAGTCCTCTTGGCAGCCTTACTTCAGTATATTTTTGGACGATAGTTGTCATTTATAACTCTGCAGGTTTGTGAATTACAGTGCCCCTGAGCTCCTTTCTTCAACTCGTTTTCTTGTGAGCTGGCCGCAACACCGCAGGATGGCTTCAGGCCCTAATCTGGTTCCGGCACGGCACGCTGAGCCTTTGGTTATTTCCTCTTCCTGGTGGGAAATGAGAGTTAAATTTGCCCGTCCAGACACCTCCAGCTAGTCTCTCATTGGTTCTCGCTATTCCTGTTCATCTTCCGCAGAAATTGCAAACTGGGCCAAACAGGAGGTTAAAGGGACTGACTCTCCAAGTCGGGAGAGTGTTAGTAAAGCGTCTGGAATGTTGCACCCGAGTACCAGGGTACAAAAACTGAGACATATTTGAACACGTCTCCCGATCACATGGTTGATCATACTCTAGGTTCCACATGCATGTTTTAGCTGAAGGAAGAATACCTTAAACCTGGGTAGTTGAAACCCGTGGAATGGGTACCATGCAATATGACTTCAAAGGGTCTTCATTTGCTCACCGAACCTCTCCAATCCTATCACTGCTGCGTTTATGTCCCTGTACACATGTTTGATTCTCTTTCGGAGACATAGCAATCCATAGGTTTTAAGATACTTAAGAGTCAGGTACATTCTTAGGCGTTTAATATGGGGTGTTGAGTCCATTTCGTTGAGCAAGGAGTAGCTCTTGTCTATTCCATATTTGGCTTAAGGAACTTTATCTGTGCTCATTTCAATCTCTGGTTTTATGCAGCACCCCAACTCACCTTTACCCTTAAACAAGCATAAGTTGGTTTTCTAAATTTGAGACCCTGTTCTGTTCTGTAATTCAGTTCCTGTGTAGCCAAGTTTACATTCCGTGTATTACTGATATCTTATGATGTTTCTTTTTCTGTGTGACTTATTTCAGTTAGAATCATCGTACCTGAATCCACTCATTGTGCTGCTACGGGCCTGATGGCATAGATTTCACTGCTGAGTGATACTGCATTGTACGTAAGTACCACAAGTTCTTTATCCATTTTTCACTTTCTGTGATATTGAACTTGTACAGTAAACGAGGTTCTTGTAAACAGAGGCGTCCCAAACATTGGGGTGGCTGTGTCTTTTTGATTTTAATTTCCCTAAGCTATAGGACCATAAGTGGAAGTGCCCTAGGCTCTGTTGCTTTGTTTTTTAGATGTTTCAGGAAACACCATACACTTCTCCGAGTGTCTGTTGGCAATTTACATCCCGCCCATCAGCATAACAAGGCTCCCAGTTCTCCATGGCCTGTCCTGCCTTTCTGGATTTTACACTTTTTTCAGATGGCCCTTTTGACCGGGGGGAAGTGAGACTTCATTGTAGTGCAGATTTCCTTTGCAAGCTTGCTTGGTTGGCCAAAAAGGGCGTATGCGTTTTTTCCTGAATATATTCAGGAAAAAACGCATACGCCCTTTTTGGCCAAGTGCATCATTGTGGACGTTCTGCCTCTTTTCCTATGCTTTCAATGCAATTCCAGTCTACCTCCTGAAATCGGTTTCCTGCAATTCTGCCCCGCTTTCAAGTCCTCTTGGCAGCCTTACTTCAGTATATTTTTGGACGATAGTTGTCATTTATAACTCTGCAGGTTTGTGAATTACAGTGCCCCTGAGCTCCTTTCTTCAACTCGTTTTCTTGTGAGCTGGCCGCAACACCGCAGGATGGCTTCAGGCCCTAATCTGGTTCCGGCACGGCACGCTGAGCCTTTGGTTATTTCCTCTTCCTGGTGGGAAATGAGAGTTAAATTTGCCCGTCCAGACACCTCCAGCTAGTCTCTCATTGGTTCTCGCTATTCCTGTTCATCTTCCGCAGAAATTGCAAACTGGGCCAAACAGGAGGTTAAAGGGACTGACTCTCCAAGTCGGGAGAGTGTTAGTAAAGCGTCTGGAATGTTGCACCCGAGTACCAGGGTACGAAAACTGAGACATATTTGAACACGTCTCCCGATCACATGGTTGATCATACTCTAGGTTCCACATGCATGTTTTAGCTGAAGGAAGAATACCTTAAACCTGGGTAGTTGAAACCCGTGGAATGGGTACCATGCAATATGACTTCAAAGGGTCTTCATTTGCTCACCGAACCTCTCCAATCCTATCACTGCTGCGTTTATGTCCCTGTACACATGTTTGATTCTCTTTCGGAGACATAGCAATCCATAGGTTTTAAGATACTTAAGAGTCAGGTACATTCTTAGGCGTTTAATATGGGGTGTTGAGTCCATTTCGTTGAGCAAGGAGTAGCTCTTGTCTATTCCATATTTGGCTTAAGGAACTTTATCTGTGCTCATTTCAATCTCTGGTTTTATGCAGCACCCCAACTCACCTTTACCCTTAAACAAGCATAAGTTGGTTTTCTAAATTTGAGACCCTGTTCTGTTCTGTAATTCAGTTCCTGTGTAGCCAAGTTTACATTCCGTGTATTACTGATATCTTATGATGTTTCTTTTTCTGTGTGACTTATTTCAGTTAGAATCATCGTACCTGAATCCACTCATTGTGCTGCTACGGGCCTGATGGCATAGATTTCACTGCTGAGTGATACTGCATTGTACGTAAGTACCACAAGTTCTTTATCCATTTTTCACTTTCTGTGATATTGAACTTGTACGGTAAACGAGGTTCTTGTAAACAGAGGCGTCCCAAACATTGGGGTGGCTGTGTCTTTTTGATTTTAATTTCCCTAAGCTATAGGACCATAAGTGGAAGTGCCCTAGGCTCTGTTGCTTTGTTTTTTAGATGTTTCAGGAAACACCATACACTTCTCCGAGTGTCTGTTGGCAATTTACATCCCGCCCATCAGCATAACAAGGCTCCCAGTTCTCCATGGCCTGTCCTGCCTTTCTGGATTTTACACTTTTTTCAGATGGCCCTTTTGACCGGGGGGAAGTGAGACTTCATTGTAGTGCAGATTTCCTTTGCAAGCTTGCTTGGTTGGCCAAAAAGGGCGTATGCGTTTTTTCCTGAATATATTCAGGAAAAAACGCATACGCCCTTTTTGGCCAAGTGCATCATTGTGGACGTTCTGCCTCTTTTCCTATGCTTTCAATGCAATTCCAGTCTACCTCCTGAAATCGGTTTCCTGCAATTCTGCCCCGCTTTCAAGTCCTCTTGGCAGCCTTACTTCAGTATATTTTTGGACGATAGTTGTCATTTATAACTCTGCAGGTTTGTGAATTACAGTGCCCCTGAGCTCCTTTCTTCAACTCGTTTTCTTGTGAGCTGGCCGCAACACCGCAGGATGGCTTCAGGCCCTAATCTGGTTCCGGCACGGCACGCTGAGCCTTTGGTTATTTCCTCTTCCTGGTGGGAAATGAGAGTTAAATTTGCCCGTCCAGACACCTCCAGCTAGTCTCTCATTGGTTCTCGCTATTCCTGTTCATCTTCCGCAGAAATTGCAAACTGGGCCAAACAGGAGGTTAAAGGGACTGACTCTCCAAGTCGGGAGAGTGTTAGTAAAGCGTCTGGAATGTTGCACCCGAGTACCAGGGTACGAAAACTGAGACATATTTGAACACGTCTCCCGATCACATGGTTGATCATACTCTAGGTTCCACATGCATGTTTTAGCTGAAGGAAGAATACCTTAAACCTGGGTAGTTGAAACCCGTGGAATGGGTACCATGCAATATGACTTCAAAGGGTCTTCATTTGCTCACCGAACCTCTCCAATCCTATCACTGCTGCGTTTATGTCCCTGTACACATGTTTGATTCTCTTTCGGAGACATAGCAATCCATAGGTTTTAAGATACTTAAGAGTCAGGTACATTCTTAGGCGTTTAATATGGGGTGTTGAGTCCATTTCGTTGAGCAAGGAGTAGCTCTTGTCTATTCCATATTTGGCTTAAGGAACTTTATCTGTGCTCATTTCAATCTCTGGTTTTATGCAGCACCCCAACTCACCTTTACCCTTAAACAAGCATAAGTTGGTTTTCTAAATTTGAGACCCTGTTCTGTTCTGTAATTCAGTTCCTGTGTAGCCAAGTTTACATTCCGTGTATTACTGATATCTTATGATGTTTCTTTTTCTGTGTGACTTATTTCAGTTAGAATCATCGTACCTGAATCCACTCATTGTGCTGCTACGGGCCTGATGGCATAGATTTCACTGCTGAGTGATACTGCATTGTACGTAAGTACCACAAGTTCTTTATCCATTTTTCACTTTCTGTGATATTGAACTTGTACGGTAAACGAGGTTCTTGTAAACAGAGGCGTCCCAAACATTGGGGTGGCTGTGTCTTTTTGATTTTAATTTCCCTAAGCTATAGGACCATAAGTGGAAGTGCCCTAGGCTCTGTTGCTTTGTTTTTTAGATGTTTCAGGAAACACCATACACTTCTCCGAGTGTCTGTTGGCAATTTACATCCCGCCCATCAGCATAACAAGGCTCCCAGTTCTCCATGGCCTGTCCTGCCTTTCTGGATTTTACACTTTTTTCAGATGGCCCTTTTGACCGGGGGGAAGTGAGACTTCATTGTAGTGCAGATTTCCTTTGCAAGCTTGCTTGGTTGGCCAAAAAGGGCGTATGCGTTTTTTCCTGAATATATTCAGGAAAAAACGCATACGCCCTTTTTGGCCAAGTGCATCATTGTGGACGTTCTGCCTCTTTTCCTATGCTTTCAATGCAATTCCAGTCTACCTCCTGAAATCGGTTTCCTGCAATTCTGCCCCGCTTTCAAGTCCTCTTGGCAGCCTTACTTCAGTATATTTTTGGACGATAGTTGTCATTTATAACTCTGCAGGTTTGTGAATTACAGTGCCCCTGAGCTCCTTTCTTCAACTCGTTTTCTTGTGAGCTGGCCGCAACACCGCAGGATGGCTTCAGGCCCTAATCTGGTTCCGGCACGGCACGCTGAGCCTTTGGTTATTTCCTCTTCCTGGTGGGAAATGAGAGTTAAATTTGCCCGTCCAGACACCTCCAGCTAGTCTCTCATTGGTTCTCGCTATTCCTGTTCATCTTCCGCAGAAATTGCAAACTGGGCCAAACAGGAGGTTAAAGGGACTGACTCTCCAAGTCGGGAGAGTGTTAGTAAAGCGTCTGGAATGTTGCACCCGAGTACCAGGGTACGAAAACTGAGACATATTTGAACACGTCTCCCGATCACATGGTTGATCATACTCTAGGTTCCACATGCATGTTTTAGCTGAAGGAAGAATACCTTAAACCTGGGTAGTTGAAACCCGTGGAATGGGTACCATGCAATATGACTTCAAAGGGTCTTCATTTGCTCACCGAACCTCTCCAATCCTATCACTGCTGCGTTTATGTCCCTGTACACATGTTTGATTCTCTTTCGGAGACATAGCAATCCATAGGTTTTAAGATACTTAAGAGTCAGGTACATTCTTAGGCGTTTAATATGGGGTGTTGAGTCCATTTCGTTGAGCAAGGTGTAGCTCTTGTCTATTCCATATTTGGCTTAAGGAACTTTATCTGTGCTCATTTCAATCTCTGGTTTTATGCAGCACCCCAACTCACCTTTACCCTTAAACAAGCATAAGTTGGTTTTCTAAATTTGAGACCCTGTTCTGTTCTGTAATTCAGTTCCTGTGTAGCCAAGTTTACATTCCGTGTATTACTGATATCTTATGATGTTTCTTTTTCTGTGTGACTTATTTCAGTTAGAATCATCGTACCTGAATCCACTCATTGTGCTGCTACGGGCCTGATGGCATAGATTTCACTGCTGAGTGATACTGCATTGTACGTAAGTACCACAAGTTCTTTATCCATTTTTCACTTTCTGTGATATTGAACTTGTACGGTAAACGAGGTTCTTGTAAACAGAGGCGTCCCAAACATTGGGGTGGCTGTGTCTTTTTGATTTTAATTTCCCTAAGCTATAGGACCATAAGTGGAAGTGCCCTAGGCTCTGTTGCTTTGTTTTTTAGATGTTTCAGGAAACACCATACACTTCTCCCGAGTGTCTGTTGGCAATTTACATCCCGCCCATCAGCATAACAAGGCTCCAAGTTCTCCATGGCCTGTCCTGCCTTTCTGGATTTTACACTTTTTTCAGATGGCCCTTTTGACCGGGGGGAAGTGAGACTTCATTGTAGTGCAGATTTCCTTTGCAAGCTTGCTTGGTTGGCCAAAAAGGGCGTATGCGTTTTTTCCTGAATATATTCAGGAAAAAACGCATACGCCCTTTTTGGCCAAGTGCATCATTGTGGACGTTCTGCCTCTTTTCCTATGCTTTCAATGCAATTCCAGTCTACCTCCTGAAATCGGTTTCCTGCAATTCTGCCCCGCTTTCAAGTCCTCTTGGCAGCCTTACTTCAGTATATTTTTGGACGATAGTTGTCATTTATAACTCTGCAGGTTTGTGAATTACAGTGCCCCTGAGCTCCTTTCTTCAACTCGTTTTCTTGTGAGCTGGCCGCAACACCGCAGGATGGCTTCAGGCCCTAATCTGGTTCCGGCACGGCACGCTGAGCCTTTGGTTATTTCCTCTTCCTGGTGGGAAATGAGAGTTAAATTTGCCCGTCCAGACACCTCCAGCTAGTCTCTCATTGGTTCTCGCTATTCCTGTTCATCTTCCGCAGAAATTGCAAACTGGGCCAAACAGGAGGTTAAAGGGACTGACTCTCCAAGTCGGGAGAGTGTTAGTAAAGCGTCTGGAATGTTGCACCCGAGTACCAGGGTACGAAAACTGAGACATATTTGAACACGTCTCCCGATCACATGGTTGATCATACTCTAGGTTCCACATGCATGTTTTAGCTGAAGGAAGAATACCTTAAACCTGGGTAGTTGAAACCCGTGGAATGGGTACCATGCAATATGACTTCAAAGGGTCTTCATTTGCTCACCGAACCTCTCCAATCCTATCACTGCTGCGTTTATGTCCCTGTACACATGTTTGATTCTCTTTCAGAGACATAGCAATCCATAGGTTTTAAGATACTTAAGAGTCAGGTACATTCTTAGGCGTTTAATATGGGGTGTTGAGTCCATTTCGTTGAGCAAGGAGTAGCTCTTGTCTCTTCCGTATTTGGCTTAAGGAACTTTATCTGTGCTCATTTCAATCTCTGGTTTTATGCAGCACCCCAACTCACCTTTACCCTTAAACAAGCATAAGTTGGTTTTCTAAATTTGAGACCCTGTTCTGTTCTGTAATTCAGTTCCTGTGTAGCCAAGTTTACATTCCGTGTATTACTGATATCTTATGATGTTTCTTTTTCTGTGTGACTTATTTCAGTTAGAATCATCGTACCTGAATCCACTCATTGTGCTGCTACGGGCCTGATGGCATAGATTTCACTGCTGAGTGATACTGCATTGTACGTAAGTACCACAAGTTCTTTATCCATTTTTCACTTTCTGTGATATTGAACTTGTACGGTAAACGAGGTTCTTGTAAACAGAGGCGTCCCAAACATTGGGGTGGCTGTGTCTTTTTGATTTTAATTTCCCTAAGCTATAGGACCATAAGTGGAAGTGCCCTAGGCTCTGTTGCTTTGTTTTTTAGATGTTTCAGGAAACACCATACACTTCTCCCGAGTGTCTGTTGGCAGTTTACATCCCGCCCATCAGCATAACAAGGCTCCCAGTTCTCCATGGCCTGTCCTGCCTTTCTGGATTTTACACTTTTTTCAGATGGCCCTTTTGACCGGGGGGAAGTGAGACTTCATTGTAGTGCAGATTTCCTTTGCAAGCTTGCTTGGTTGGCCAAAAAGGGCGTATGCGTTTTTTCCTGAATATATTCAGGAAAAAACGCATACGCCCTTTTTGGCCAAGTGCATCATTGTGGACGTTCTGCCTCTTTTCCTATGCTTTCAATGCAATTCCAGTCTACCTCCTGAAATCGGTTTCCTGCAATTCTGCCCCGCTTTCAAGTCCTCTTGGCAGCCTTACTTCAGTATATTTTTGGACGATAGTTGTCATTTATAACTCTGCAGGTTTGTGAATTACAGTGCCCCTGAGCTCCTTTCTTCAACTCGTTTTCTTGTGAGCTGGCCGCAACACCGCAGGATGGCTTCAGGCCCTAATCTGGTTCCGGCACGGCACGCTGAGCCTTTGGTTATTTCCTCTTCCTGGTGGGAAATGAGAGTTAAATTTGCCCGTCCAGACACCTCCAGCTAGTCTCTCATTGGTTCTCGCTATTCCTGTTCATCTTCCGCAGAAATTGCAAACTGGGCCAAACAGGAGGTTAAAGGGACTGACTCTCCAAGTCGGGAGAGTGTTAGTAAAGCGTCTGGAATGTTGCACCCGAGTACCAGGGTACGAAAACTGAGACATATTTGAACACGTCTCCCGATCACATGGTTGATCATACTCTAGGTTCCACATGCATGTTTTAGCTGAAGGAAGAATACCTTAAACCTGGGTAGTTGAAACCCGTGGAATGGGTACCATGCAATATGACTTCAAAGGGTCTTCATTTGCTCACCGAACCTCTCCAATCCTATCACTGCTGCGTTTATGTCCCTGTACACATGCTTGATTCTCTTTCGGAGACATAGCAATCCATAGGTTTTAAGATACTTAAGAGTCAGGTACATTCTTAGGCGTTTAATATGGGGTGTTGAGTCCATTTCGTTGAGCAAGGAGTAGCTCTTGTCTATTCCATATTTGGCTTAAGGAACTTTATCTGTGCTCATTTCAATCTCTGGTTTTATGCAGCACCCCAACTCACCTTTACCCTTAAACAAGCATAAGTTGGTTTTCTAAATTTGAGACCCTGTTCTGTTCTGTAATTCAGTTCCTGTGTAGCCAAGTTTACATTCCGTGTATTACTGATATCTTATGATGTTTCTTTTTCTGTGTGACTTATTTCAGTTAGAATCATCGTACCTGAATCCACTCATTGTGCTGCTACGGGCCTGATGGCATAGATTTCACTGCTGAGTGATACTGCATTGTACGTAAGTACCACAAGTTCTTTATCCATTTTTCACTTTCTGTGATATTGAACTTGTACGGTAAACGAGGTTCTTGTAAACAGAGGCGTCCCAAACATTGGGGTGGCTGTGTCTTTTTGATTTTAATTTCCCTAAGCTATAGGACCATAAGTGGAAGTGCCCTAGGCTCTGTTGCTTTGTTTTTTAGATGTTTCAGGAAACACCATACACTTCTCCCGAGTGTCTGTTGGCAATTTACATCCCGCCCATCAGCATAACAAGGCTCCCAGTTCTCCATGGCCTGTCCTGCCTTTCTGGATTTTACACTTTTTTCAGATGGCCCTTTTGACCGGGGGGAAGTGAGACTTCATTGTAGTGCAGATTTCCTTTGCAAGCTTGCTTGGTTGGCCAAAAAGGGCGTATGCGTTTTTTCCTGAATATATTCAGGAAAAAACGCATACGCCCTTTTTGGCCAAGTGCATCATTGTGGACGTTCTGCCTCTTTTCCTATGCTTTCAATGCAATTCCAGTCTACCTCCTGAAATCGGTTTCCTGCAATTCTGCCCCGCTTTCAAGTCCTCTTGGCAGCCTTACTTCAGTATATTTTTGGACGATAGTTGTCATTTATAACTCTGCAGGTTTGTGAATTACAGTGCCCCTGAGCTCCTTTCTTCAACTCGTTTTCTTGTGAGCTGGCCGCAACACCGCAGGATGGCTTCAGGCCCTAATCTGGTTCCGGCACGGCACGCTGAGCCTTTGGTTATTTCCTCTTCCTGGTGGGAAATGAGAGTTAAATTTGCCCGTCCAGACACCTCCAGCTAGTCTCTCATTGGTTCTCGCTATTCCTGTTCATCTTCCGCAGAAATTGTAAACTGGGCCAAACAGGAGGTTAAAGGGACTGACTCTCCAAGTCGGGAGAGTGTTAGTAAAGCGTCTGGAATGTTGCACCCGAGTACCAGGGTACGAAAACTGAGACATATTTGAACACGTCTCCCGATCACATGGTTGATCATACTCTAGGTTCCACATGCATGTTTTAGCTGAAGGAAGAATACCTTAAACCTGGGTAGTTGAAACCCGTGGAATGGGTACCATGCAATATGACTTCAAAGGGTCTTCATTTGCTCACCGAACCTCTCCAATCCTATCACTGCTGCGTTTATGTCCCTGTACACATGTTTGATTCTCTTTCGGAGACATAGCAATCCATAGGTTTTAAGATACTTAAGAGTCAGGTACATTCTTAGGCGTTTAATATGGGGTGTTGAGTCCATTTCGTTGAGCAAGGAGTAGCTCTTGTCTATTCCATATTTGGCTTAAGGAACTTTATCTGTGCTCATTTCAATCTCTGGTTTTATGCAGCACCCCAACTCACCTTTACCCTTAAACAAGCATAAGTTGGTTTTCTAAATTTGAGACCCTGTTCTGTTCTGTAATTCAGTTCCTGTGTAGCCAAGTTTACATTCCGTGTATTACTGATATCTTATGATGTTTCTTTTTCTGTGTGACTTATTTCAGTTAGAATCATCGTACCTGAATCCACTCATTGTGCTGCTACGGGCCTGATGGCATAGATTTCACTGCTGAGTGATACTGCATTGTACGTAAGTACCACAAGTTCTTTATCCATTTTTCACTTTCTGTGATATTGAACTTGTACGGTAAACGAGGTTCTTGTAAACAGAGGCGTCCCAAACATTGGGGTGGCTGTGTCTTTTTGATTTTAATTTCCCTAAGCTATAGGACCATAAGTGGAAGTGCCCTAGGCTCTGTTGCTTTGTTTTTTAGATGTTTCAGGAAACACCATACACTTCTCCCGAGTGTCTGTTGGCAATTTACATCCCGCCCATCAGCATAACAAGGCTCCCAGTTCTCCATGGCCTGTCCTGCCTTTCTGGATTTTACACTTTTTTCAGATGGCCCTTTTGACCGGGGGGAAGTGAGACTTCATTGTAGTGCAGATTTCCTTTGCAAGCTTGCTTGGTTGGCCAAAAAGGGCGTATGCGTTTTTTCCTGAATATATTCAGGAAAAAACGCATACGCCCTTTTTGGCCAAGTCCATCATTGTGGACGTTCTGCCTCTTTTCCTATGCTTTCAATGCAATTCCAGTCTACCTCCTGAAATCGGTTTCCTGCAATTCTGCCCCGCTTTCAAGTCCTCTTGGCAGCCTTACTTCAGTATATTTTTGGACGATAGTTGTCATTTATAACTCTGCAGGTTTGTGAATTACAGTGCCCCTGAGCTCCTTTCTTCAACTCGTTTTCTTGTGAGCTGGCCGCAACACCGCAGGATGGCTTCAGGCCCTAATCTGGTTCCGGCACGGCACGCTGAGCCTTTGGTTATTTCCTCTTCCTGGTGGGAAATGAGAGTTAAATTTGCCCGTCCAGACACCTCCAGCTAGTCTCTCATTGGTTCTCGCTATTCCTGTTCATCTTCCGCAGAAATTGCAAACTGGGCCAAACAGGAGGTTAAAGGGACTGACTCTCCAAGTCGGGAGAGTGTTAGTAAAGCGTCTGGAATGTTGCACCCGAGTACCAGGTACGAAAACTGAGACATATTTGAACACGTCTCCCGATCACATGGTTGATCATACTCTAGGTTCCACATGCATGTTTTAGCTGAAGGAAGAATACCTTAAATCTGGGTAGTTGAAACCCGTGGAATGGGTACCATGCAATATGACTTCAAAGGGTCTTCATTTGCTCACCGAACCTCTCCAATCCTATCACTGCTGCGTTTATGTCCCTGTACACATGTTTGATTCTCTTTCGGAGACATAGCAATCCATAGGTTTTAAGATACTTAAGAGTCAGGTACATTCTTAGGCGTTTAATATGGGGTGTTGAGTCCATTTCGTTGAGCAAGGAGTAGCTCTTGTCTATTCCGTATTTGGCTTAAGGAACTTTATCTGTGCTCATTTCAATCTCTGGTTTTATGCAGCACCCCAACTCACCTTTACCCTTAAACAAGCATAAGTTGGTTTTCTAAATTTGAGACCCTGTTCTGTTCTGTAATTCAGTTCCTGTGTAGCCAAGTTTACATTCCGTGTATTACTGATATCTTATGATGTTTCTTTTTCTGTGTGACTTATTTCAGTTAGAATCATCGTACCTGAATCCACTCATTGTGCTGCTACGGGCCTGATGGCATAGATTTCACTGCTGAGTGATACTGCATTGTACGTAAGTACCACAAGTTCTTTATCCATTTTTCACTTTCTGTGATATTGAACTTGTACGGTAAACGAGGTTCTTGTAAACAGAGGCGTCCCAAACATTGGGGTGGCTGTGTCTTTTTGATTTTAATTTCCCTAAGCTATAGGACCATAAGTGGAAGTGCCCTAGGCTCTGTTGCTTTGTTTTTTAGATGTTTCAGGAAACACCATACACTTCTCCCGAGTGTCTGTTGGCAATTTACATCCCGCCCATCAGCATAACAAGGCTCCCAGTTCTCCATGGCCTGTCCTGCCTTTCTGGATTTTACACTTTTTTCAGATGGCCCTTTTGACCGGGGGGAAGTGAGACTTCATTGTAGTGCAGATTTCCTTTGCAAGCTTGCTTGGTTGGCCAAAAAGGGCGTATGCGTTTTTTCCTGAATATATTCAGGAAAAAACGCATACGCCCTTTTTGGCCAAGTGCATCATTGTGGACGTTCTGCCTCTTTTCCTATGCTTTCAATGCAATTCCAGTCTACCTCCTGAAATCGGTTTCCTGCAATTCTGCCCCGCTTTCAAGTCCTCTTGGCAGCCTTACTTCAGTATATTTTTGGACGATAGTTGTCATTTATAACTCTGCAGGTTTGTGAATTACAGTGCCCCTGAGCTCCTTTCTTCAACTCGTTTTCTTGTGAGCTGGCCGCAACACCGCAGGATGGCTTCAGGCCCTAATCTGGTTCCGGCACGGCACGCTGAGCCTTTGGTTATTTCCTCTTCCTGGTGGGAAATGAGAGTTAAATTTGCCCGTCCAGACACCTCCAGCTAGTCTCTCATTGGTTCTCGCTATTCCTGTTCATCTTCCACAGAAATTGCAAACTGGGCCAAACAGGAGGTTAAAGGGACTGACTCTCCAAGTCGGGAGAGTGTTAGTAAAGCGTCTGGAATGTTGCACCCGAGTACCAGGGTACGAAAACTGAGACATATTTGAACACGTCTCCCGATCACATGGTTGATCATACTCTAGGTTCCACATGCATGTTTTAGCTGAAGGAAGAATACCTTAAACCTGGGTAGTTGAAACCCGTGGAATGGGTACCATGCAATATGACTTCAAAGGGTCTTCATTTGCTCACCGAACCTCTCCAATCCTATCACTGCTGCGTTTATGTCCCTGTACACATGTTTGATTCTCTTTCGGAGACATAGCAATCCATAGGTTTTAAGATACTTAAGAGTCAGGTACATTCTTAGGCGTTTAATATGGGGTGTTGAGTCCATTTCGTTGAGCAAGGAGTAGCTCTTGTCTCTTCCGTATTTGGCTTAAGGAACTTTATCTGTGCTCATTTCAATCTCTGGTTTTATGCAGCACCCCAACTCACCTTTACCCTTAAACAAGCATAAGTTGGTTTTCTAAATTTGAGACCCTGTTCTGTTCTGTAATTCAGTTCCTGTGTAGCCAAGTTTACATTCCGTGTATTACTGATATCTTATGATGTTTCTTTTTCTGTGTGACTTATTTCAGTTAGAATCATCGTACCTGAATCCACTCATTGTGCTGCTACGGGCCTGATGGCATAGATTTCACTGCTGAGTGATACTGCATTGTACGTAAGTACCACAAGTTCTTTATCCATTTTTCACTTTCTGTGATATTGAACTTGTACGGTAAACGAGGTTCTTGTAAACAGAGGCGTCCCAAACATTGGGGTGGCTGTGTCTTTTTGATTTTAATTTCCCTAAGCTATAGGACCATAAGTGGAAGTGCCCTAGGCTCTGTTGCTTTGTTTTTTAGATGTTTCAGGAAACACCATACACTTCTCCCGAGTGTCTGTTGGCAGTTTACATCCCGCCCATCAGCATAACAAGGCTCCCAGTTCTCCATGGCCTGTCCTGCCTTTCTGGATTTTACACTTTTTTCAGATGGCCCTTTTGACCGGGGGGAAGTGAGACTTCATTGTAGTGCAGATTTCCTTTGCAAGCTTGCTTGGTTGGCCAAAAAGGGCGTATGCGTTTTTTCCTGAATATATTCAGGAAAAAACGCATACGCCCTTTTTGGCCAAGTGCATCATTGTGGACGTTCTGCCTCTTTTCCTATGCTTTCAATGCAATTCCAGTCTACCTCCTGAAATCGGTTTCCTGCAATTCTGCCCCGCTTTCAAGTCCTCTTGGCAGCCTTACTTCAGTATATTTTTGGACGATAGTTGTCATTTATAACTCTGCAGGTTTGTGAATTACAGTGCCCCTGAGCTCCTTTCTTCAACTCGTTTTCTTGTGAGCTGGCCGCAACACCGCAGGATGGCTTCAGGCCCTAATCTGGTTCCGGCACGGCACGCTGAGCCTTTGGTTATTTCCTCTTCCTGGTGGGAAATGAGAGTTAAATTTGCCCGTCCAGACACCTCCAGCTAGTCTCTCATTGGTTCTCGCTATTCCTGTTCATCTTCCGCAGAAATTGCAAACTGGGCCAAACAGGAGGTTAAAGGGACTGACTCTCCAAGTCGGGAGAGTGTTAGTAAAGCGTCTGGAATGTTGCACCCGAGTACCAGGGTACAAAAACTGAGACATATTTGAACACGTCTCCCGATCACATGGTTGATCATACTCTAGGTTCCACATGCATGTTTTAGCTGAAGGAAGAATACCTTAAACCTGGGTAGTTGAAACCCGTGGAATGGGTACCATGCAATATGACTTCAAAGGGTCTTCATTTGCTCACCGAACCTCTCCAATCCTATCACTGCTGCGTTTATGTCCCTGTACACATGTTTGATTCTCTTTCGGAGACATAGCAATCCATAGGTTTTAAGATACTTAAGAGTCAGGTACATTCTTAGGCGTTTAATATGGGGTGTTGAGTCCATTTCGTTGAGCAAGGAGTAGCTCTTGTCTATTCCATATTTGGCTTAAGGAACTTTATCTGTGCTCATTTCAATCTCTGGTTTTATGCAGCACCCCAACTCACCTTTACCCTTAAACAAGCATAAGTTGGTTTTCTAAATTTGAGACCCTGTTCTGTTCTGTAATTCAGTTCCTGTGTAGCCAAGTTTACATTCCGTGTATTACTGATATCTTATGATGTTTCTTTTTCTGTGTGACTTATTTCAGTTAGAATCATCGTACCTGAATCCACTCATTGTGCTGCTACGGGCCTGATGGCATAGATTTCACTGCTGAGTGATACTGCATTGTACGTAAGTACCACAAGTTCTTTATCCATTTTTCACTTTCTGTGATATTGAACTTGTACAGTAAACGAGGTTCTTGTAAACAGAGGCGTCCCAAACATTGGGGTGGCTGTGTCTTTTTGATTTTAATTTCCCTAAGCTATAGGACCATAAGTGGAAGTGCCCTAGGCTCTGTTGCTTTGTTTTTTAGATGTTTCAGGAAACACCATACACTTCTCCGAGTGTCTGTTGGCAATTTACATCCCGCCCATCAGCATAACAAGGCTCCCAGTTCTCCATGGCCTGTCCTGCCTTTCTGGATTTTACACTTTTTTCAGATGGCCCTTTTGACCGGGGGGAAGTGAGACTTCATTGTAGTGCAGATTTCCTTTGCAAGCTTGCTTGGTTGGCCAAAAAGGGCGTATGCGTTTTTTCCTGAATATATTCAGGAAAAAACGCATACGCCCTTTTTGGCCAAGTGCATCATTGTGGACGTTCTGCCTCTTTTCCTATGCTTTCAATGCAATTCCAGTCTACCTCCTGAAATCGGTTTCCTGCAATTCTGCCCCGCTTTCAAGTCCTCTTGGCAGCCTTACTTCAGTATATTTTTGGACGATAGTTGTCATTTATAACTCTGCAGGTTTGTGAATTACAGTGCCCCTGAGCTCCTTTCTTCAACTCGTTTTCTTGTGAGCTGGCCGCAACACCGCAGGATGGCTTCAGGCCCTAATCTGGTTCCGGCACGGCACGCTGAGCCTTTGGTTATTTCCTCTTCCTGGTGGGAAATGAGAGTTAAATTTGCCCGTCCAGACACCTCCAGCTAGTCTCTCATTGGTTCTCGCTATTCCTGTTCATCTTCCGCAGAAATTGCAAACTGGGCCAAACAGGAGGTTAAAGGGACTGACTCTCCAAGTCGGGAGAGTGTTAGTAAAGCGTCTGGAATGTTGCACCCGAGTACCAGGGTACGAAAACTGAGACATATTTGAACACGTCTCCCGATCACATGGTTGATCATACTCTAGGTTCCACATGCATGTTTTAGCTGAAGGAAGAATACCTTAAACCTGGGTAGTTGAAACCCGTGGAATGGGTACCATGCAATATGACTTCAAAGGGTCTTCATTTGCTCACCGAACCTCTCCAATCCTATCACTGCTGCGTTTATGTCCCTGTACACATGTTTGATTCTCTTTCGGAGACATAGCAATCCATAGGTTTTAAGATACTTAAGAGTCAGGTACATTCTTAGGCGTTTAATATGGGGTGTTGAGTCCATTTCGTTGAGCAAGGAGTAGCTCTTGTCTATTCCATATTTGGCTTAAGGAACTTTATCTGTGCTCATTTCAATCTCTGGTTTTATGCAGCACCCCAACTCACCTTTACCCTTAAACAAGCATAAGTTGGTTTTCTAAATTTGAGACCCTGTTCTGTTCTGTAATTCAGTTCCTGTGTAGCCAAGTTTACATTCCGTGTATTACTGATATCTTATGATGTTTCTTTTTCTGTGTGACTTATTTCAGTTAGAATCATCGTACCTGAATCCACTCATTGTGCTGCTACGGGCCTGATGGCATAGATTTCACTGCTGAGTGATACTGCATTGTACGTAAGTACCACAAGTTCTTTATCCATTTTTCACTTTCTGTGATATTGAACTTGTACGGTAAACGAGGTTCTTGTAAACAGAGGCGTCCCAAACATTGGGGTGGCTGTGTCTTTTTGATTTTAATTTCCCTAAGCTATAGGACCATAAGTGGAAGTGCCCTAGGCTCTGTTGCTTTGTTTTTTAGATGTTTCAGGAAACACCATACACTTCTCCGAGTGTCTGTTGGCAATTTACATCCCGCCCATCAGCATAACAAGGCTCCCAGTTCTCCATGGCCTGTCCTGCCTTTCTGGATTTTACACTTTTTTCAGATGGCCCTTTTGACCGGGGGGAAGTGAGACTTCATTGTAGTGCAGATTTCCTTTGCAAGCTTGCTTGGTTGGCCAAAAAGGGCGTATGCGTTTTTTCCTGAATATATTCAGGAAAAAACGCATACGCCCTTTTTGGCCAAGTGCATCATTGTGGACGTTCTGCCTCTTTTCCTATGCTTTCAATGCAATTCCAGTCTACCTCCTGAAATCGGTTTCCTGCAATTCTGCCCCGCTTTCAAGTCCTCTTGGCAGCCTTACTTCAGTATATTTTTGGACGATAGTTGTCATTTATAACTCTGCAGGTTTGTGAATTACAGTGCCCCTGAGCTCCTTTCTTCAACTCGTTTTCTTGTGAGCTGGCCGCAACACCGCAGGATGGCTTCAGGCCCTAATCTGGTTCCGGCACGGCACGCTGAGCCTTTGGTTATTTCCTCTTCCTGGTGGGAAATGAGAGTTAAATTTGCCCGTCCAGACACCTCCAGCTAGTCTCTCATTGGTTCTCGCTATTCCTGTTCATCTTCCGCAGAAATTGCAAACTGGGCCAAACAGGAGGTTAAAGGGACTGACTCTCCAAGTCGGGAGAGTGTTAGTAAAGCGTCTGGAATGTTGCACCCGAGTACCAGGGTACGAAAACTGAGACATATTTGAACACGTCTCCCGATCACATGGTTGATCATACTCTAGGTTCCACATGCATGTTTTAGCTGAAGGAAGAATACCTTAAACCTGGGTAGTTGAAACCCGTGGAATGGGTACCATGCAATATGACTTCAAAGGGTCTTCATTTGCTCACCGAACCTCTCCAATCCTATCACTGCTGCGTTTATGTCCCTGTACACATGTTTGATTCTCTTTCGGAGACATAGCAATCCATAGGTTTTAAGATACTTAAGAGTCAGGTACATTCTTAGGCGTTTAATATGGGGTGTTGAGTCCATTTCGTTGAGCAAGGAGTAGCTCTTGTCTATTCCATATTTGGCTTAAGGAACTTTATCTGTGCTCATTTCAATCTCTGGTTTTATGCAGCACCCCAACTCACCTTTACCCTTAAACAAGCATAAGTTGGTTTTCTAAATTTGAGACCCTGTTCTGTTCTGTAATTCAGTTCCTGTGTAGCCAAGTTTACATTCCGTGTATTACTGATATCTTATGATGTTTCTTTTTCTGTGTGACTTATTTCAGTTAGAATCATCGTACCTGAATCCACTCATTGTGCTGCTACGGGCCTGATGGCATAGATTTCACTGCTGAGTGATACTGCATTGTACGTAAGTACCACAAGTTCTTTATCCATTTTTCACTTTCTGTGATATTGAACTTGTACGGTAAACGAGGTTCTTGTAAACAGAGGCGTCCCAAACATTGGGGTGGCTGTGTCTTTTTGATTTTAATTTCCCTAAGCTATAGGACCATAAGTGGAAGTGCCCTAGGCTCTGTTGCTTTGTTTTTTAGATGTTTCAGGAAACACCATACACTTCTCCGAGTGTCTGTTGGCAATTTACATCCCGCCCATCAGCATAACAAGGCTCCCAGTTCTCCATGGCCTGTCCTGCCTTTCTGGATTTTACACTTTTTTCAGATGGCCCTTTTGACCGGGGGGAAGTGAGACTTCATTGTAGTGCAGATTTCCTTTGCAAGCTTGCTTGGTTGGCCAAAAAGGGCGTATGCGTTTTTTCCTGAATATATTCAGGAAAAAACGCATACGCCCTTTTTGGCCAAGTGCATCATTGTGGACGTTCTGCCTCTTTTCCTATGCTTTCAATGCAATTCCAGTCTACCTCCTGAAATCGGTTTCCTGCAATTCTGCCCCGCTTTCAAGTCCTCTTGGCAGCCTTACTTCAGTATATTTTTGGACGATAGTTGTCATTTATAACTCTGCAGGTTTGTGAATTACAGTGCCCCTGAGCTCCTTTCTTCAACTCGTTTTCTTGTGAGCTGGCCGCAACACCGCAGGATGGCTTCAGGCCCTAATCTGGTTCCGGCACGGCACGCTGAGCCTTTGGTTATTTCCTCTTCCTGGTGGGAAATGAGAGTTAAATTTGCCCGTCCAGACACCTCCAGCTAGTCTCTCATTGGTTCTCGCTATTCCTGTTCATCTTCCGCAGAAATTGCAAACTGGGCCAAACAGGAGGTTAAAGGGACTGACTCTCCAAGTCGGGAGAGTGTTAGTAAAGCGTCTGGAATGTTGCACCCGAGTACCAGGGTACGAAAACTGAGACATATTTGAACACGTCTCCCGATCACATGGTTGATCATACTCTAGGTTCCACATGCATGTTTTAGCTGAAGGAAGAATACCTTAAACCTGGGTAGTTGAAACCCGTGGAATGGGTACCATGCAATATGACTTCAAAGGGTCTTCATTTGCTCACCGAACCTCTCCAATCCTATCACTGCTGCGTTTATGTCCCTGTACACATGTTTGATTCTCTTTCGGAGACATAGCAATCCATAGGTTTTAAGATACTTAAGAGTCAGGTACATTCTTAGGCGTTTAATATGGGGTGTTGAGTCCATTTCGTTGAGCAAGGTGTAGCTCTTGTCTATTCCATATTTGGCTTAAGGAACTTTATCTGTGCTCATTTCAATCTCTGGTTTTATGCAGCACCCCAACTCACCTTTACCCTTAAACAAGCATAAGTTGGTTTTCTAAATTTGAGACCCTGTTCTGTTCTGTAATTCAGTTCCTGTGTAGCCAAGTTTACATTCCGTGTATTACTGATATCTTATGATGTTTCTTTTTCTGTGTGACTTATTTCAGTTAGAATCATCGTACCTGAATCCACTCATTGTGCTGCTACGGGCCTGATGGCATAGATTTCACTGCTGAGTGATACTGCATTGTACGTAAGTACCACAAGTTCTTTATCCATTTTTCACTTTCTGTGATATTGAACTTGTACGGTAAACGAGGTTCTTGTAAACAGAGGCGTCCCAAACATTGGGGTGGCTGTGTCTTTTTGATTTTAATTTCCCTAAGCTATAGGACCATAAGTGGAAGTGCCCTAGGCTCTGTTGCTTTGTTTTTTAGATGTTTCAGGAAACACCATACACTTCTCCCGAGTGTCTGTTGGCAATTTACATCCCGCCCATCAGCATAACAAGGCTCCAAGTTCTCCATGGCCTGTCCTGCCTTTCTGGATTTTACACTTTTTTCAGATGGCCCTTTTGACCGGGGGGAAGTGAGACTTCATTGTAGTGCAGATTTCCTTTGCAAGCTTGCTTGGTTGGCCAAAAAGGGCGTATGCGTTTTTTCCTGAATATATTCAGGAAAAAACGCATACGCCCTTTTTGGCCAAGTGCATCATTGTGGACGTTCTGCCTCTTTTCCTATGCTTTCAATGCAATTCCAGTCTACCTCCTGAAATCGGTTTCCTGCAATTCTGCCCCGCTTTCAAGTCCTCTTGGCAGCCTTACTTCAGTATATTTTTGGACGATAGTTGTCATTTATAACTCTGCAGGTTTGTGAATTACAGTGCCCCTGAGCTCCTTTCTTCAACTCGTTTTCTTGTGAGCTGGCCGCAACACCGCAGGATGGCTTCAGGCCCTAATCTGGTTCCGGCACGGCACGCTGAGCCTTTGGTTATTTCCTCTTCCTGGTGGGAAATGAGAGTTAAATTTGCCCGTCCAGACACCTCCAGCTAGTCTCTCATTGGTTCTCGCTATTCCTGTTCATCTTCCGCAGAAATTGCAAACTGGGCCAAACAGGAGGTTAAAGGGACTGACTCTCCAAGTCGGGAGAGTGTTAGTAAAGCGTCTGGAATGTTGCACCCGAGTACCAGGGTACGAAAACTGAGACATATTTGAACACGTCTCCCGATCACATGGTTGATCATACTCTAGGTTCCACATGCATGTTTTAGCTGAAGGAAGAATACCTTAAACCTGGGTAGTTGAAACCCGTGGAATGGGTACCATGCAATATGACTTCAAAGGGTCTTCATTTGCTCACCGAACCTCTCCAATCCTATCACTGCTGCGTTTATGTCCCTGTACACATGCTTGATTCTCTTTCGGAGACATAGCAATCCATAGGTTTTAAGATACTTAAGAGTCAGGTACATTCTTAGGCGTTTAATATGCGGTGTTGAGTCCATTTCGTTGAGCAAGGAGTAGCTCTTGTCTATTCCATATTTGGCTTAAGGAACTTTATCTGTGCTCATTTCAATCTCTGGTTTTATGCAGCACCCCAACTCACCTTTACCCTTAAACAAGCATAAGTTGGTTTTCTAAATTTGAGACCCTGTTCTGTTCTGTAATTCAGTTCCTGTGTAGCCAAGTTTACATTCCGTGTATTACTGATATCTTATGATGTTTCTTTTTCTGTGTGACTTATTTCAGTTAGAATCATCGTACCTGAATCCACTCATTGTGCTGCTACGGGCCTGATGACATAGATTTCACTGCTGAGTGATACTGCATTGTACGTAAGTACCACAAGTTCTTTATCCATTTTTCACTTTCTGTGATATTGAACTTGTACGGTAAACGAGGTTCTTGTAAACAGAGGCGTCCCAAACATTGGGGTGGCTGTATCTTTTTGATTTTAATTTCCCTAAGCTATAGGACCATAAGTGGAAGTGCCCTAGGCTCTGTTGCTTTGTTTTTTAGATGTTTCAGGAAACACCATACACTTCTCCCGAGTGTCTGTTGGCAATTTACATCCCGCCCATCAGCATAACAAGGCTCCCAGTTCTCCATGGCCTGTCCTGCCTTTCTGGATTTTACACTTTTTTCATATGGCCCTTTTGACCGGGGGGAAGTGAGACTTCATTGTAGTGCAGATTTCCTTTGCAAGCTTGCTTGGTTGGCCAAAAAGGGCGTATGCGTTTTTTCCTGAATATATTCAGGAAAAAACGCATACGCCCTTTTTGGCCAAGTGCATCATTGTGGACGTTCTGCCTCTTTTCCTATGCTTTCAATGCAATTCCAGTCTACCTCCTGAAATCGGTTTCCTGCAATTCTGCCCCGCTTTCAAGTCCTCTTGGCAGCCTTACTTCAGTATATTTTTGGACGATAGTTGTCATTTATAACTCTGCAGGTTTGTGAATTACAGTGCCCCTGAGCTCCTTTCTTCAACTCGTTTTCTTGTGAGCTGGCCGCAACACCGCAGGATGGCTTCAGGCCCTAATCTGGTTCCGGCACGGCACGCTGAGCCTTTGGTTATTTCCTCTTCCTGGTGGGAAATGAGAGTTAAATTTGCCCGTCCAGACACCTCCAGCTAGTCTCTCATTGGTTCTCGCTATTCCTGTTCATCTTCCGCAGAAATTGTAAACTGGGCCAAACAGGAGGTTAAAGGGACTGACTCTCCAAGTCGGGAGAGTGTTAGTAAAGCGTCTGGAATGTTGCACCCGAGTACCAGGGTACGAAAACTGAGACATATTTGAACACGTCTCCCGATCACATGGTTGATCATACTCTAGGTTCCACATGCATGTTTTAGCTGAAGGAAGAATACCTTAAACCTGGGTAGTTGAAACCCGTGGAATGGGTACCATGCAATATGACTTCAAAGGGTCTTCATTTGCTCACCGAACCTCTCCAATCCTATCACTGCTGCGTTTATGTCCCTGTACACATGTTTGATTCTCTTTCGGAGACATAGCAATCCATAGGTTTTAAGATACTTAAGAGTCAGGTACATTCTTAGGCGTTTAATATGGGGTGTTGAGTCCATTTCGTTGAGCAAGGAGTAGCTCTTGTCTATTCCATATTTGGCTTAAGGAACTTTATCTGTGCTCATTTCAATCTCTGGTTTTATGCAGCACCCCAACTCACCTTTACCCTTAAACAAGCATAAGTTGGTTTTCTAAATTTGAGACCCTGTTCTGTTCTGTAATTCAGTTCCTGTGTAGCCAAGTTTACATTCCGTGTATTACTGATATCTTATGATGTTTCTTTTTCTGTGTGACTTATTTCAGTTAGAATCATCGTACCTGAATCCACTCATTGTGCTGCTACGGGCCTGATGGCATAGATTTCACTGCTGAGTGATACTGCATTGTACGTAAGTACCACAAGTTCTTTATCCATTTTTCACTTTCTGTGATATTGAACTTGTACGGTAAACGAGGTTCTTGTAAACAGAGGCGTCCCAAACATTGGGGTGGCTGTGTCTTTTTGATTTTAATTTCCCTAAGCTATAGGACCATAAGTGGAAGTGCCCTAGGCTCTGTTGCTTTGTTTTTTAGATGTTTCAGGAAACACCATACACTTCTCCCGAGTGTCTGTTGGCAATTTACATCCCGCCCATCAGCATAACAAGGCTCCCAGTTCTCCATGGCCTGTCCTGCCTTTCTGGATTTTACACTTTTTTCAGATGGCCCTTTTGACCGGGGGGAAGTGAGACTTCATTGTAGTGCAGATTTCCTTTGCAAGCTTGCTTGGTTGGCCAAAAAGGGCGTATGCGTTTTTTCCTGAATATATTCAGGAAAAAACGCATACGCCCTTTTTGGCCAAGTGCATCATTGTGGACGTTCTGCCTCTTTTCCTATGCTTTCAATGCAATTCCAGTCTACCTCCTGAAATCGGTTTCCTGCAATTCTGCCCCGCTTTCAAGTCCTCTTGGCAGCCTTACTTCAGTATATTTTTGGACGATAGTTGTCATTTATAACTCTGCAGGTTTGTGAATTACAGTACCCCTGAGCTCCTTTCTTCAACTCGTTTTCTTGTGAGCTGGCCGCAACACCGCAGGATGGCTTCAGGCCCTAATCTGGTTCCGGCACGGCACGCTGAGCCTTTGGTTATTTCCTCTTCCTGGTGGGAAATGAGAGTTAAATTTGCCCGTCCAGACACCTCCAGCTAGTCTCTCATTGGTTCTCGCTATTCCTGTTCATCTTCCGCAGAAATTGCAAACTGGGCCAAACAGGAGGTTAAAGGGACTGACTCTCCAAGTCGGGAGAGTGTTAGTAAAGCGTCTGGAATGTTGCACCCGAGTACCAGGGTACGAAAACTGAGACATATTTGAACACGTCTCCCGATCACATGGTTGATCATACTCTAGGTTCCACATGCATGTTTTAGCTGAAGGAAGAATACCTTAAACCTGCGTAGTTGAAACCCGTGGAATGGGTACCATGCAATATGACTTCAAAGGGTCTTCATTTGCTCACCGAACCTCTCCAATCCTATCACTGCTGCGTTTATGTCCCTGTACACATGCTTGATTCTCTTTCGGAGACATAGCAATCCATAGGTTTTAAGATACTTAAGAGTCAGGTACATTCTTAGGCGTTTAATATGGGGTGTTGAGTCCATTTCGTTGAGCAAGGAGTAGCTCTTGTCTATTCCATATTTGGCTTAAGGAACTTTATCTGTGCTCATTTCAATCTCTGGTTTTATGCAGCACCCCAACTCACCTTTACCCTTAAACAAGCATAACTTGGTTTTCTAAATTTGAGACCCTGTTCTGTTCTGTAATTCAGTTCCTGTGTAGCCAAGTTTACATTCCGTGTATTACTGATATCTTATGATGTTTCTTTTTCTGTGTGACTTATTTCAGTTAGAATCATCGTACCTGAATCCACTCATTGTGCTGCTACGGGCCTGATGGCATAGATTTCACTGCTGAGTGATACTGCATTGTACGTAAGTACCACAAGTTCTTTATCCATTTTTCACTTTCTGTGATATTGAACTTGTACGGTAAACGAGGTTCTTGTAAACAGAGGCGTCCCAAACATTGGGGTGGCTGTGTCTTTTTGATTTTAATTTCCCTAAGCTATAGGACCATAAGTGGAAGTGCCCTAGGCTCTGTTGCTTTGTTTTTTAGATGTTTCAGGAAACACCATACACTTCTCCCGAGTGTCTGTTGGCAGTTTACATCCCGCCCATCAGCATAACAAGGCTCCCAGTTCTCCATGGCCTGTCCTGCCTTTCTGGATTTTACACTTTTTTCAGATGGCCCTTTTGACCGGGGGGAAGTGAGACTTCATTGTAGTGCAGATTTCCTTTGCAAGCTTGCTTGGTTGGCCAAAAAGGGCGTATGCGTTTTTTCCTGAATATATTCAGGAAAAAACGCATACGCCCTTTTTGGCCAAGTGCATCATTGTGGACGTTCTGCCTCTTTTCCTATGCTTTCAATGCAATTCCAGTCTACCTCCTGAAATCGGTTTCCTGCAATTCTGCCCCGCTTTCAAGTCCTCTTGGCAGCCTTACTTCAGTATATTTTTGGACGATAGTTGTCATTTATAACTCTGCAGGTTTGTGAATTACAGTGCCCCTGAGCTCCTTTCTTCAACTCGTTTTCTTGTGAGCTGGCCGCAACACCGCAGGATGGCTTCAGGCCCTAATCTGGTTCCGGCACGGCACGCTGAGCCTTTGGTTATTTCCTCTTCCTGGTGGGAAATGAGAGTTAAATTTGCCCGTCCAGACACCTCCAGCTAGTCTCTCATTGGTTCTCGCTATTCCTGTTCATCTTCCGCAGAAATTGCAAACTGGGCCAAACAGGAGGTTAAAGGGACTGACTCTCCAAGTCGGGAGAGTGTTAGTAAAGCGTCTGGAATGTTGCACCCGAGTACCAGGGTACGAAAACTGAGACATATTTGAACACGTCTCCCGATCACATGGTTGATCATACTCTAGGTTCCACATGCATGTTTTAGCTGAAGGAAGAATACCTTAAACCTGGGTAGTTGAAACCCGTGGAATGGGTACCATGCAATATGACTTCAAAGGGTCTTCATTTGCTCACCGAACCTCTCCAATCCTATCACTGCTGCGTTTATGTCCCTGTACACATGCTTGATTCTCTTTCGGAGACATAGCAATCCATAGGTTTTAAGATACTTAAGAGTCAGGTACATTCTTAGGCGTTTAATATGCGGTGTTGAGTCCATTTCGTTGAGCAAGGAGTAGCTCTTGTCTATTCCATATTTGGCTTAAGGAACTTTATCTGTGCTCATTTCAATCTCTGGTTTTATGCAGCACCCCAACTCACCTTTACCCTTAAACAAGCATAAGTTGGTTTTCTAAATTTGAGACCCTGTTCTGTTCTGTAATTCAGTTCCTGTGTAGCCAAGTTTACATTCCGTGTATTACTGATATCTTATGATGTTTCTTTTTCTGTGTGACTTATTTCAGTTAGAATCATCGTACCTGAATCCACTCATTGTGCTGCTACGGGCCTGATGACATAGATTTCACTGCTGAGTGATACTGCATTGTACGTAAGTACCACAAGTTCTTTATCCATTTTTCACTTTCTGTGATATTGAACTTGTACGGTAAACGAGGTTCTTGTAAACAGAGGCGTCCCAAACATTGGGGTGGCTGTATCTTTTTGATTTTAATTTCCCTAAGCTATAGGACCATAAGTGGAAGTGCCCTAGGCTCTGTTGCTTTGTTTTTTAGATGTTTCAGGAAACACCATACACTTCTCCCGAGTGTCTGTTGGCAATTTACATCCCGCCCATCAGCATAACAAGGCTCCCAGTTCTCCATGGCCTGTCCTGCCTTTCTGGATTTTACACTTTTTTCATATGGCCCTTTTGACCGGGGGGAAGTGAGACTTCATTGTAGTGCAGATTTCCTTTGCAAGCTTGCTTGGTTGGCCAAAAAGGGCGTATGCGTTTTTTCCTGAATATATTCAGGAAAAAACGCATACGCCCTTTTTGGCCAAGTGCATCATTGTGGACGTTCTGCCTCTTTTCCTATGCTTTCAATGCAATTCCAGTCTACCTCCTGAAATCGGTTTCCTGCAATTCTGCCCCGCTTTCAAGTCCTCTTGGCAGCCTTACTTCAGTATATTTTTGGACGATAGTTGTCATTTATAACTCTGCAGGTTTGTGAATTACAGTGCCCCTGAGCTCCTTTCTTCAACTCGTTTTCTTGTGAGCTGGCCGCAACACCGCAGGATGGCTTCAGGCCCTAATCTGGTTCCGGCACGGCACGCTGAGCCTTTGGTTATTTCCTCTTCCTGGTGGGAAATGAGAGTTAAATTTGCCCGTCCAGACACCTCCAGCTAGTCTCTCATTGGTTCTCGCTATTCCTGTTCATCTTCCGCAGAAATTGTAAACTGGGCCAAACAGGAGGTTAAAGGGACTGACTCTCCAAGTCGGGAGAGTGTTAGTAAAGCGTCTGGAATGTTGCACCCGAGTACCAGGGTACGAAAACTGAGACATATTTGAACACGTCTCCCGATCACATGGTTGATCATACTCTAGGTTCCACATGCATGTTTTAGCTGAAGGAAGAATACCTTAAACCTGGGTAGTTGAAACCCGTGGAATGGGTACCATGCAATATGACTTCAAAGGGTCTTCATTTGCTCACCGAACCTCTCCAATCCTATCACTGCTGCGTTTATGTCCCTGTACACATGTTTGATTCTCTTTCGGAGACATAGCAATCCATAGGTTTTAAGATACTTAAGAGTCAGGTACATTCTTAGGCGTTTAATATGGGGTGTTGAGTCCATTTCGTTGAGCAAGGAGTAGCTCTTGTCTATTCCATATTTGGCTTAAGGAACTTTATCTGTGCTCATTTCAATCTCTGGTTTTATGCAGCACCCCAACTCACCTTTACCCTTAAACAAGCATAAGTTGGTTTTCTAAATTTGAGACCCTGTTCTGTTCTGTAATTCAGTTCCTGTGTAGCCAAGTTTACATTCCGTGTATTACTGATATCTTATGATGTTTCTTTTTCTGTGTGACTTATTTCAGTTAGAATCATCGTACCTGAATCCACTCATTGTGCTGCTACGGGCCTGATGGCATAGATTTCACTGCTGAGTGATACTGCATTGTACGTAAGTACCACAAGTTCTTTATCCATTTTTCACTTTCTGTGATATTGAACTTGTACGGTAAACGAGGTTCTTGTAAACAGAGGCGTCCCAAACATTGGGGTGGCTGTGTCTTTTTGATTTTAATTTCCCTAAGCTATAGGACCATAAGTGGAAGTGCCCTAGGCTCTGTTGCTTTGTTTTTTAGATGTTTCAGGAAACACCATACACTTCTCCCGAGTGTCTGTTGGCAATTTACATCCCGCCCATCAGCATAACAAGGCTCCCAGTTCTCCATGGCCTGTCCTGCCTTTCTGGATTTTACACTTTTTTCAGATGGCCCTTTTGACCGGGGGGAAGTGAGACTTCATTGTAGTGCAGATTTCCTTTGCAAGCTTGCTTGGTTGGCCAAAAAGGGCGTATGCGTTTTTTCCTGAATATATTCAGGAAAAAACGCATACGCCCTTTTTGGCCAAGTGCATCATTGTGGACGTTCTGCCTCTTTTCCTATGCTTTCAATGCAATTCCAGTCTACCTCCTGAAATCGGTTTCCTGCAATTCTGCCCCGCTTTCAAGTCCTCTTGGCAGCCTTACTTCAGTATATTTTTGGACGATAGTTGTCATTTATAACTCTGCAGGTTTGTGAATTACAGTACCCCTGAGCTCCTTTCTTCAACTCGTTTTCTTGTGAGCTGGCCGCAACACCGCAGGATGGCTTCAGGCCCTAATCTGGTTCCGGCACGGCACGCTGAGCCTTTGGTTATTTCCTCTTCCTGGTGGGAAATGAGAGTTAAATTTGCCCGTCCAGACACCTCCAGCTAGTCTCTCATTGGTTCTCGCTATTCCTGTTCATCTTCCGCAGAAATTGCAAACTGGGCCAAACAGGAGGTTAAAGGGACTGACTCTCCAAGTCGGGAGAGTGTTAGTAAAGCGTCTGGAATGTTGCACCCGAGTACCAGGGTACGAAAACTGAGACATATTTGAACACGTCTCCCGATCACATGGTTGATCATACTCTAGGTTCCACATGCATGTTTTAGCTGAAGGAAGAATACCTTAAACCTGCGTAGTTGAAACCCGTGGAATGGGTACCATGCAATATGACTTCAAAGGGTCTTCATTTGCTCACCGAACCTCTCCAATCCTATCACTGCTGCGTTTATGTCCCTGTACACATGCTTGATTCTCTTTCGGAGACATAGCAATCCATAGGTTTTAAGATACTTAAGAGTCAGGTACATTCTTAGGCGTTTAATATGGGGTGTTGAGTCCATTTCGTTGAGCAAGGAGTAGCTCTTGTCTATTCCATATTTGGCTTAAGGAACTTTATCTGTGCTCATTTCAATCTCTGGTTTTATGCAGCACCCCAACTCACCTTTACCCTTAAACAAGCATAACTTGGTTTTCTAAATTTGAGACCCTGTTCTGTTCTGTAATTCAGTTCCTGTGTAGCCAAGTTTACATTCCGTGTATTACTGATATCTTATGATGTTTCTTTTTCTGTGTGACTTATTTCAGTTAGAATCATCGTACCTGAATCCACTCATTGTGCTGCTACGGGCCTGATGGCATAGATTTCACTGCTGAGTGATACTGCATTGTACGTAAGTACCACAAGTTCTTTATCCATTTTTCACTTTCTGTGATATTGAACTTGTACGGTAAACGAGGTTCTTGTAAACAGAGGCGTCCCAAACATTGGGGTGGCTGTGTCTTTTTGATTTTAATTTCCCTAAGCTATAGGACCATAAGTGGAAGTGCCCTAGGCTCTGTTGCTTTGTTTTTTAGATGTTTCAGGAAACACCATACACTTCTCCCGAGTGTCTGTTGGCAGTTTACATCCCGCCCATCAGCATAACAAGGCTCCCAGTTCTCCATGGCCTGTCCTGCCTTTCTGGATTTTACACTTTTTTCAGATGGCCCTTTTGACCGGGGGGAAGTGAGACTTCATTGTAGTGCAGATTTCCTTTGCAAGCTTGCTTGGTTGGCCAAAAAGGGCGTATGCGTTTTTTCCTGAATATATTCAGGAAAAAACGCATACGCCCTTTTTGGCCAAGTGCATCATTGTGGACGTTCTGCCTCTTTTCCTATGCTTTCAATGCAATTCCAGTCTACCTCCTGAAATCGGTTTCCTGCAATTCTGCCCCGCTTTCAAGTCCTCTTGGCAGCCTTACTTCAGTATATTTTTGGACGATAGTTGTCATTTATAACTCTGCAGGTTTGTGAATTACAGTACCCCTGAGCTCCTTTCTTCAACTCGTTTTCTTGTGAGCTGGCCGCAACACCGCAGGATGGCTTCAGGCCCTAATCTGGTTCCGGCACGGCACGCTGAGCCTTTGGTTATTTCCTCTTCCTGGTGGGAAATGAGAGTTAAATTTGCCCGTCCAGACACCTCCAGCTAGTCTCTCATTGGTTCTCGCTATTCCTGTTCATCTTCCGCAGAAATTGCAAACTGGGCCAAACAGGAGGTTAAAGGGACTGACTCTCCAAGTCGGGAGAGTGTTAGTAAAGCGTCTGGAATGTTGCACCCGAGTACCAGGGTACGAAAACTGAGACATATTTGAACACGTCTCCCGATCACATGGTTGATCATACTCTAGGTTCCACATGCATGTTTTAGCTGAAGGAAGAATACCTTAAACCTGGGTAGTTGAAACCCGTGGAATGGGTACCATGCAATATGACTTCAAAGGGTCTTCATTTGCTCACCGAACCTCTCCAATCCTATCACTGCTGCGTTTATGTCCCTGTACACATGCTTGATTCTCTTTCGGAGACATAGCAATCCATAGGTTTTAAGATACTTAAGAGTCAGGTACATTCTTAGGCGTTTAATATGGGGTGTTGAGTCCATTTCGTTGAGCAAGGAGTAGCTCTTGTCTATTCCATATTTGGCTTAAGGAACTTTATCTGTGCTCATTTCAATCTCTGGTTTTATGCAGCACCCCAACTCACCTTTACCCTTAAACAAGCATAAGTTGGTTTTCTAAATTTGAGACCCTGTTCTGTTCTGTAATTCAGTTCCTGTGTAGCCAAGTTTACATTCCGTGTATTACTGATATCTTATGATGTTTCTTTTTCTGTGTGACTTATTTCAGTTAGAATCATCGTACCTGAATCCACTCATTGTGCTGCTACGGGCCTGATGACATAGATTTCACTGCTGAGTGATACTGCATTGTACGTAAGTACCACAAGTTCTTTATCCATTTTTCACTTTCTGTGATATTGAACTTGTATGGTAAACGAGGTTCTTGTAAACAGAGGCGTCCCAAACATTGGGGTGGCTGTGTCTTTTTGATTTTAATTTCCCTAAGCTATAGGACCATAAGTGGAAGTGCCCTAGGCTCTGTTGCTTTGTTTTTTAGATGTTTCAGGAAACACCATACACTTCTCCCGAGTGTCTGTTGGCAATTTACGTCCCGCCCATCAGCATAACAAGGCTCCCAGTTCTCCATGGCCTGTCCTGCCTTTCTGGATTTTACACTTTTTTCAGATGGCCCTTTTGACCGGGGGGAAGTGAGACTTCATTGTAGTGCAGATTTCCTTTGCAAGCTTGCTTGGTTGGCCAAAAAGGGCGTATGCGTTTTTTCCTGAATATATTCAGGAAAAAACGCATACGCCCTTTTTGGCCAAGTGCATCATTGTGGACGTTCTGCCTCTTTTCCTATGCTTTCAATGCAATTCCAGTCTACCTCCTGAAATCGGTTTCCTGCAATTCTGCCCCGCTTTCAAGTCCTCTTGGCAGCCTTACTTCAGTATATTTTTGGACGATAGTTGTCATTTATAACTCTGCAGGTTTGTGAATTACAGTGCCCCTGAGCTCCTTTCTTCAACTCGTTTTCTTGTGAGCTGGCCGCAACACCGCAGGATGGCTTCAGGCCCTAATCTGGTTCCGGCACGGCACGCTGAGCCTTTGGTTATTTCCTCTTCCTGGTGGGAAATGAGAGTTAAATTTGCCCGTCCAGACACCTCCAGCTAGTCTCTCATTGGTTCTCGCTATTCCTGTTCATCTTCCGCAGAAATTGCAAACTGGGCCAAACAGGAGGTTAAAGGGACTGACTCTCCAAGTCGGGAGAGTGTTAGTAAAGCGTCTGGAATGTTGCACCCGAGTACCAGGGTACGAAAACTGAGACATATTTGAACACGTCTCCCGATCACATGGTTGATCATACTCTAGGTTCCACATGCATGTTTTAGCTGAAGGAAGAATACCTTAAACCTGGGTAGTTGAAACCCGTGGAATGGGTACCATGCAATATGACTTCAAAGGGTCTTCATTTGCTCACCGAACCTCTCCAATCCTATCACTGCTGCGTTTATGTCCCTGTACACATGCTTGATTCTCTTTCGGAGACATAGCAATCCATAGGTTTTAAGATACTTAAGAGTCAGGTACATTCTTAGGCGTTTAATATGGGGTGTTGAGTCCATTTCGTTGAGCAAGGAGTAGCTCTTGTCTATTCCATATTTGGCTTAAGGAACTTTATCTGTGCTCATTTCAATCTCTGGTTTTATGCAGCACCCCAACTCACCTTTACCCTTAAACAAGCATAAGTTGGTTTTCTAAATTTGAGACCCTGTTCTGTTCTGTAATTCAGTTCCTGTGTAGCCAAGTTTACATTCCGTGTATTACTGATATCTTATGATGTTTCTTTTTCTGTGTGACTTATTTCAGTTAGAATCATCGTACCTGAATCCAGTCATTGTGCTGCTACGGGCCTGATGACATAGATTTCACTGCTGAGTGATACTGCATTGTACGTAAGTACCACAAGTTCTTTATCCATTTTTCACTTTCTGTGATATTGAACTTGTATGGTAAACGAGGTTCTTGTAAACAGAGGCGTCCCAAACATTGGGGTGGCTGTGTCTTTTTGATTTTAATTTCCCTAAGCTATAGGACCATAAGTGGAAGTGCCCTAGGCTCTGTTGCTTTGTTTTTTAGATGTTTCAGGAAACACCATACACTTCTCCTGAGTGTCTGTTGGCAATTTACGTCCCGCCCATCAGCATAACAAGGCTCCCAGTTCTCCATGGCCTGTCCTGCCTTTCTGGATTTTACACTTTTTTCAGATGGCCCTTTTGACCGGGGGGAAGTGAGACTTCATTGTAGTGCAGATTTCCTTTGCAAGCTTGCTTGGTTGGCCAAAAAGGGCGTATGCGTTTTTTCCTGAATATATTCAGGAAAAAACGCATACGCCCTTTTTGGCCAAGTGCATCATTGTGGACGTTCTGCCTCTTTTCCTATGCTTTCAATGCAATTCCAGTCTACCTCCTGAAATCGGTTTCCTGCAATTCTGCCCCGCTTTCAAGTCCTCTTGGCAGCCTTACTTCAGTATATTTTTGGACGATAGTTGTCATTTATAACTCTGCAGGTTTGTGAATTACAGTGCCCCTGAGCTCCTTTCTTCAACTCGTTTTCTTGTGAGCTGGCCGCAACACCGCAGGATGGCTTCAGGCCCTAATCTGGTTCCGGCACGGCACGCTGAGCCTTTGGTTATTTCCTCTTCCTGGTGGGAAATGAGAGTTAAATTTGCCCGTCCAGACACCTCCAGCTAGTCTCTCATTGGTTCTCGTTATTCCTGTTCATCTTCCGCAGAAATTGCAAACTGGGCCAAACAGGAGGTTAAAGGGACTGACTCTCCAAGTCGGGAGAGTGTTAGTAAAGCGTCTGGAATGTTGCACCCGAGTACCAGGGTACGAAAACTGAGACATATTTGAACACGTCTCCCGATCACATGGTTGATCATACTCTAGGTTCCACATGCATGTTTTAGCTGAAGGAAGAATACCTTAAACCTGGGTAGTTGAAACCCGTGGAATGGGTACCATGCAATATGACTTCTAAGGGTCTTCATTTGCTCACCGAACCTCTCCAATCCTATCACTGCTGCGTTTATGTCCCTGTACACATGCTTGATTCTCTTTCGGAGACATAGCAATCCATAGGTTTTAAGATACTTAAGAGTCAGGTACATTCTTAGGCGTTTAATATGCGGTGTTGAGTCCATTTCGTTGAGCAAGGAGTAGCTCTTGTCTATTCCATATTTGGCTTAAGGAACTTTATCTGTGCTCATTTCAATCTCTGGTTTTATGCAGCACCCCAACTCACCTTTACCCTTAAACAAGCATAAGTTGGTTTTCTAAATTTGAGACCCTGTTCTGTTCTGTAATTCAGTTCCTGTGTAGCCAAGTTTACATTCCGTGTATTACTGATATCTTATGATGTTTCTTTTTCTGTGTGACTTATTTCAGTTAGAATCATCGTACCTGAATCCACTCATTGTGCTGCTACGGGCCTGATGGCATAGATTTCACTGCTGAGTGATACTGCATTGTACGTAAGTACCACAAGTTCTTTATCCATTTTTCACTTTCTGTGATATTGAACTTGTACGGTAAACGAGGTTCTTGTAAACAGAGGCGTCCCAAACATTGGGGTGGCTGTGTCTTTTTGATTTTAATTTCCCTAAGCTATAGGACCATAAGTGGAAGTGCCCTAGGCTCTGTTGCTTTGTTTTTTAGATGTTTCAGGAAACACCATACACTTCTCCCGAGTGTCTGTTGGCAGTTTACATCCCGCCCATCAGCATAACAAGGCTCCCAGTTCTCCATGGCCTGACCTGCCTTTCTGGATTTTACACTTATTTCAGATGGCCCTTTTGACCGGGGGGAAGTGAGACTTCATTGTAGTGCAGATTTCCTTTGCAAGCTTGCTTGGTTGGCCAAAAAGGGCGTATGCGTTTTTTCCTGAATATATTCAGGAAAAAACGCATACGCCCTTTTTGGCCAAGTGCATCATTGTGGACGTTCTGCCTCTTTTCCTATGCTTTCAATGCAATTCCAGTCTACCTCCTGAAATCGGTTTCCTGCAATTCTGCCCCGCTTTCAAGTCCTCTTGGCAGCCTTACTTCAGTATATTTTTGGACGATAGTTGTCATTTATAACTCTGCAGGTTTGTGAATTACAGTGCCCCTGAGCTCCTTTCTTCAACTCGTTTTCTTGTGAGCTGGCCGCAACACCGCAGGATGGCTTCAGGCCCTAATCTGGTTCCGGCACGGCACGCTGAGCCTTTGGTTATTTCCTCTTCCTGGTGGGAAATGAGAGTTAAATTTGCCCGTCCAGACACCTCCAGCTAGTCTCTCATTGGTTCTCGCTATTCCTGTTTATCTTCCGCAGAAATTGCAAACTGGGCCAAACAGGAGGTTAAAGGGACTGACTCTCCAAGTCGGGAGAGTGTTAGTAAAGCGTCTGGAATGTTGCACCCGAGTACCAGGGTACGAAAACTGAGACATATTTGAACACGTCTCCCGATCACATGGTTGATCATACTCTAGGTTCCACATGCATGTTTTAGCTGAAGGAAGAATACCTTAAACCTGGGTAGTTGAAACCCGTGGAATGGGTACCATGCAATACGACTTCAAAGGGTCTTCATTTGCTCACCGAACCTCTCCAATCCTATCACTGCTGCGTTTATGTCCCTGTACACATGCTTGATTCTCTTTCGGAGACATAGCAATCCATAGGTTTTAAGATACTTAAGAGTCAGGTACATTCTTAGGCGTTTAATATGCGGTGTTGAGTCCATTTCGTTGAGCAAGGAGTAGCTCTTGTCTATTCCATATTTGGCTTAAGGAACTTTATCTGTGCTCATTTCAATCTCTGGTTTTATGCAGCACCCCAACTCACCTTTACCCTTAAACAAGCATAAGTTGGTTTTCTAAATTTGAGACCCTGTTCTGTTCTGTAATTCAGTTCCTGTGTAGCCAAGTTTACATTCCGTGTATTACTGATATCTTATGATGTTTCTTTTTCTGTGTGACTTATTTCAGTTAGAATCATCGTACCTGAATCCACTCATTGTGCCGCTACGGGCCTGATGACATAGATTTCACTGCTGAGTGATACTGCATTGTACGTAAGTACCAGAAGTTCTTTATCCATTTTTCACTTTCTGTGATATTGAACTTGTACGGTAAACGAGGTTCTTGTAAACAGAGGCGTCCCAAACATTGGGGTGGCTGTGTCTTTTTGATTTTAATTTCCCTAAGCTATAGGACCATAAGTGGAAGTGCCCTAGGCTCTGTTGCTTTGTTTTTTAGATGTTTCAGGAAACACCATACACTTCTCCCGAGTGTCTGTTGGCAGTTTACATCCCGCCCATCAGCATAACAAGGCTCCCAGTTCTCCATGGCCTGTCCTGCCTTTCTGGATTTTACACTTTTTTCAGATGGCCCTTTTGACCGGGGGGAAGTGAGACTTCATTGTAGTGCAGATTTCCTTTGCAAGCTTGCTTGGTTGGCCAAAAAGGGCGTATGCGTTCTTTCCTGAATATATTCAGGAAAAAACGCATACGCCCTTTTTGGCCAAGTGCATCATTGTGGACGTTCTGCCTCTTTTCCTATGCTTTCAATGCAATTCCAGTCTACCTCCTGAAATCGGTTTCCTGCAATTCTGCCCCGCTTTCAAGTCCTCTTGGCAGCCTTACTTCAGTATATTTTTGGACGATAGCTGTCATTTATAACTCTGCAGGTTTGTGAATTACAGTGCCCCTGAGCTCCTTTCTTCAACTCGTTTTCTTGTGAGCTGGCCGCAACACCGCAGGATGGCTTCAGGCCCTAATCTGGTTCCGGCACGGCACGCTGAGCCTTTGGTTATTTCCTCTTCCTGGTGGGAAATGAGAGTTAAATTTGCCCGTCCAGACACCTCCAGCTAGTCTCTCATTGGTTCTCGCTATTCCTGTTCATCTTCTGCAGAAATTGCAAACTGGGCCAAACAGGAGGTTAAAGGGACTGACTCTCCAAGTCGGGAGAGTGTTAGTAAAGCGTCTGGAATGTTGCACCCGAGTACCAGGGTACGAAAACTGAGACATATTTGAACACGTCTCCCGATCACATGGTTGATCATACTCTAGGTTCCACATGCATGTTTTAGCTGAAGGAAGAATACCTTAAACCTGGGTAGTTGAAACCCGTGGAATGGGTACCATGCAATACGACTTCAAAGGGTCTTCATTTGCTCACCGAACCTCTCCAATCCTATCACTGCTGCGTTTATGTCCCTGTACACATGCTTGATTCTCTTTCGGAGACATAGCAATCCATAGGTTTTAAGATACTTAAGAGTCAGGTACATTCTTAGGCGTTTAATATGGGGTGTTGAGTCCATTTCGTTGAGCAAGGAGTAGCTCTTGTCTATTCCATATTTGGCTTAAGGAACTTTATCTGTGCTCATTTCAATCTCTGGTTTTATGCAGCACCCCAACTCACCTTTACCCTTAAGCAAGCATAAGTTGGTTTTCTAAATTTGAGACCCTGTTCTGTTCTGTAATTCAGTTCCTGTGTAGCCAAGTTTACATTCCGTGTATTACTGATATCTTATGATGTTTCTTTTTCTGTGTGACTTATTTCAGTTAGAATCATCGTACCTGAATCCACTCATTGTGCCGCTACGGGCCTGATGACATAGATTTCACTGCTGAGTGATACTGCATTGTACGTAAGTACCAGAAGTTCTTTATCCATTTTTCACTTTCTGTGATATTGAACTTGTACGGTAAACGAGGTTCTTGTAAACAGAGGCGTCCCAAACATTGGGGTGGCTGTGTCTTTTTGATTTTAATTTCCCTAAGCTATAGGACCATAAGTGGAAGTGCCCTAGGCTCTGTTGCTTTGTTTTTTAGATGTTTCAGGAAACACCATACACTTCTCCCGAGTGTCTGTTGGCAGTTTACATCCCGCCCATCAGCATAACAAGGCTCCCAGTTCTCCATGGCCTGTCCTGCCTTTCTGGATTTTACACTTTTTTCAGATGGCCCTTTTGACCGGGGGGAAGTGAGACTTCATTGTAGTGCAGATTTCCTTTGCAAGCTTGCTTGGTTGGCCAAAAAGGGCGTATGCGTTCTTTCCTGAATATATTCAGGAAAAAACGCATACGCCCTTTTTGGCCAAGTGCATCATTGTGGACGTTCTGCCTCTTTTCCTATGCTTTCAATGCAATTCCAGTCTACCTCCTGAAATCGGTTTCCTGCAATTCTGCCCCGCTTTCAAGTCCTCTTGGCAGCCTTACTTCAGTATATTTTTGGACGATAGCTGTCATTTATAACTCTGCAGGTTTGTGAATTACAGTGCCCCTGAGCTCCTTTCTTCAACTCGTTTTCTTGTGAGCTGGCCGCAACACCGCAGGATGGCTTCAGGCCCTAATCTGGTTCCGGCACGGCACGCTGAGCCTTTGGTTATTTCCTCTTCCTGGTGGGAAATGAGAGTTAAATTTGCCCGTCCAGACACCTCCAGCTAGTCTCTCATTGGTTCTCGCTATTCCTGTTCATCTTCCGCAGAAATTGCAAACTGGGCCAAACAGGAGGTTAAAGGGACTGACTCTCCAAGTCGGGAGAGTGTTAGTAAAGCGTCTGGAATGTTGCACCCGAGTACCAGGGTACGAAAACTGAGACATATTTGAACACGTCTCCCGATCACATGGTTGATCATACTCTAGGTTCCACATGCATGTTTTAGCTGAAGGAAGAATACCTTAAACCTGGGTAGTTGAAACCCGTGGAATGGGTACCATGCAATACGACTTCAAAGGGTCTTCATTTGCTCACCGAACCTCTCCAATCCTATCACTGCTGCGTTTATGTCCCTGTACACATGCTTGATTCTCTTTCGGAGACATAGCAATCCATAGGTTTTAAGATACTTAAGAGTCAGGTACATTCTTAGGCGTTTAATATGCGGTGTTGAGTCCATTTCGTTGAGCAAGGAGTAGCTCTTGTCTATTCCATATTTGGCTTAAGGAACTTTATCTGTGCTCATTTCAATCTCTGGTTTTATGCAGCACCCCAACTCACCTTTACCCTTAAACAAGCATAAGTTGGTTTTCTAAATTTGAGACCCTGTTCTGTTCTGTAATTCAGTTCCTGTGTAGCCAAGTTTACATTCCGTGTATTACTGATATCTTATGATGTTTCTTTTTCTGTGTGACTTATTTCAGTTAGAATCATCGTACCTGAATTCACTCATTGTGCCGCTACGGGCCTGATGACATAGATTTCACTGCTGAGTGATACTGCATTGTACGTAAGTACCACAAGTTCTTTATCCATTTTTCACTTTCTGTGATATTGAACTTGTACGGTAAACGAGGTTCTTGTAAACAGAGGCGTCCCAAACATTGGGGTGGCTGTGTCTTTTTGATTTTAATTTCCCTAAGCTATAGGACCATAAGTGGAAGTGCCCTAGGCTCTGTTGCTTTGTTTTTTAGATGTTTCAGGAAACACCATACACTTCTCCTGAGTGTCTGTTGGCAGTTTACATCCCGCCCATCAGCATAACAAGGCTCCCAGTTCTCCATGGCCTGTCCTGCCTTTCTGGATTTTACACTTTTTTCAGATGGCCCTTTTGACCGGGGGGAAGTGAGACTTCATTGTAGTGCAGATTTCCTTTGCAAGCTTGCTTGGTTGGCCAAAAAGGGCGTATGCGTTCTTTCCTGAATATATTCAGGAAAAAACGCATACGCCCTTTTTGGCCAAGTGCATCATTGTGGACGTTCTGCCTCTTTTCCTATGCTTTCAATGCAATTCCAGTCTACCTCCTGAAATCGGTTTCCTGCAATTCTGCCCCGCTTTCAAGTCCTCTTGGCAGCCTTACTTCAGTATATTTTTGGACGATAGCTGTCATTTATAACTCTGCAGGTTTGTGAATTACAGTGCCCCTGAGCTCCTTTCTTCAACTCGTTTTCTTGTGAGCTGGCCGCAACACCGCAGGATGGCTTCAGGCCCTAATCTGGTTCCGGCACGGCACGCTGAGCCTTTGGTTATTTCCTCTTCCTGGTGGGAAATGAGAGTTAAATTTGCCCGTCCAGACACCTCCAGCTAGTCTCTCATTGGTTCTCGCTATTCCTGTTCATCTTCCGCAGAAATTGCAAACTGGGCCAAACAGGAGGTTAAAGGGACTGACTCTCCAAGTCGGGAGAGTGTTAGTAAAGCGTCTGGAATGTTGCACCCGAGTACCAGGGTACGAAAACTGAGACATATTTGAACACGTCTCCCGATCACATGGTTGATCATACTCTAGGTTCCACATGCATGTTTTAGCTGAAGGAAGAATACCTTAAACCTGGGTAGTTGAAACCCGTGGAATGGGTACCATGCAATACGACTTCAAAGGGTCTTCATTTGCTCACCGAACCTCTCCAATCCTATCACTGCTGCGTTTATGTCCCTGTACACATGCTTGATTCTCTTTCGGAGACATAGCAATCCATAGGTTTTAAGATACTTAAGAGTCAGGTACATTCTTAGGCGTTTAATATGCGGTGTTGAGTCCATTTCGTTGAGCAAGGAGTAGCTCTTGTCTATTCCATATTTGGCTTAAGGAACTTTATCTGTGCTCATTTCAATCTCTGGTTTTATGCAGCACCCCAACTCACCTTTACCCTTAAACAAGCATAAGTTGGTTTTCTAAATTTGAGACCCTGTTCTGTTCTGTAATTCAGTTCCTGTGTAGCCAAGTTTACATTCCGTGTATTACTGATATCTTATGATGTTTCTTTTTCTGTGTGACTTATTTCAGTTAGAATCATCGTACCTGAATTCACTCATTGTGCCGCTACGGGCCTGATGACATAGATTTCACTGCTGAGTGATACTGCATTGTACGTAAGTACCACAAGTTCTTTATCCATTTTTCACTTTCTGTGATATTGAACTTGTACGGTAAACGAGGTTCTTGTAAACAGAGGCGTCCCAAACATTGGGGTGGCTGTGTCTTTTTGATTTTAATTTCCCTAAGCTATAGGACCATAAGTGGAAGTGCCCTAGGCTCTGTTGCTTTGTTTTTTAGATGTTTCAGGAAACACCATACACTTCTCCTGAGTGTCTGTTGGCAGTTTACATCCCGCCCATCAGCATAACAAGGCTCCCAGTTCTCCATGGCCTGTCCTGCCTTTCTGGATTTTACACTTTTTTCAGATGGCCCTTTTGACCGGGGGGAAGTGAGACTTCATTGTAGTGCAGATTTCCTTTGCAAGCTTGCTTGGTTGGCCAAAAAGGGCGTATGCGTTCTTTCCTGAATATATTCAGGAAAAAACGCATACGCCCTTTTTGGCCAAGTGCATCATTGTGGACGTTCTGCCTCTTTTCCTATGCTTTCAATGCAATTCCAGTCTACCTCCTGAAATCGGTTTCCTGCAATTCTGCCCCGCTTTCAAGTCCTCTTGGCAGCCTTACTTCAGTATATTTTTGGACGATAGCTGTCATTTATAACTCTGCAGGTTTGTGAATTACAGTGCCCCTGAGCTCCTTTCTTCAACTCGTTTTCTTGTGAGCTGGCCGCAACACCGCAGGATGGCTTCAGGCCCTAATCTGGTTCCGGCACAGCACGCTGAGCCTTTGGTTATTTCCTCTTCCTGGTGGGAAATGAGAGTTAAATTTGCCCGTCCAGACACCTCCAGCTAGTCTCTCATTGGTTCTCGCTATTCCTGTTCATCTTCCGCAGAAATTGCAAACTGGGCCAAACAGGAGGTTAAAGGGACTGACTCTCCAAGTCGGGAGAGTGTTAGTAAAGCGTCTGGAATGTTGCACCCGAGTACCAGGGTACGAAAACTGAGACATATTTGAACACGTCTCCCGATCACATGGTTGATCATACTCTAGGTTCCACATGCATGTTTTAGCTGAAGGAAGAATACCTTAAACCTGGGTAGTTGAAACCCGTGGAATGGGTACCATGCAATACGACTTCAAAGGGTCTTCATTTGCTCACCGAACCTCTCCAATCCTATCACTGCTGCGTTTATGTCCCTGTACACATGCTTGATTCTCTTTCGGAGACATAGCAATCCATAGGTTTTAAGATACTTAAGAGTCAGGTACATTCTTAGGCGTTTAATATGGGGTGTTGAGTCCATTTCGTTGAGCAAGGAGTAGCTCTTGTCTATTCCATATTTGGCTTAAGGAACTTTATCTGTGCTCATTTCAATCTCTGGTTTTATGCAGCACCCCAACTCACCTTTACCCTTAAGCAAGCATAAGTTGGTTTTCTAAATTTGAGACCCTGTTCTGTTCTGTAATTCAGTTCCTGTGTAGCCAAGTTTACATTCCGTGTATTACTGATATCTTATGATGTTTCTTTTTCTGTGTGACTTATTTCAGTTAGAATCATCGTACCTGAATCCACTCATTGTGCCGCTACGGGCCTGATGACATAGATTTCACTGCTGAGTGATACTGCATTGTACGTAAGTACCAGAAGTTCTTTATCCATTTTTCACTTTCTGTGATATTGAACTTGTACGGTAAACGAGGTTCTTGTAAACAGAGGCGTCCCAAACATTGGGGTGGCTGTGTCTTTTTGATTTTAATTTCCCTAAGCTATAGGACCATAAGTGGAAGTGCCCTAGGCTCTGTTGCTTTGTTTTTTAGATGTTTCAGGAAACACCATACACTTCTCCCGAGTGTCTGTTGGCAGTTTACATCCCGCCCATCAGCATAACAAGGCTCCCAGTTCTCCATGGCCTGTCCTGCCTTTCTGGATTTTACACTTTTTTCAGATGGCCCTTTTGACCGGGGGGAAGTGAGACTTCATTGTAGTGCAGATTTCCTTTGCAAGCTTGCTTGGTTGGCCAAAAAGGGCGTATGCGTTTTTTCCTGAATATATTCAGGAAAAAACGCATACGCCCTTTTTGGCCAAGTGCATCATTGTGGACGTTCTGCCTCTTTTCCTATGCTTTCAATGCAATTCCAGTCTACCTCCTGAAATCGGTTTCCTGCAATTCTGCCCCGCTTTCAAGTCCTCTTGGCAGCCTTACTTCAGTATATTTTTGGACGATAGTTGTCATTTATAACTCTGCAGGTTTGTGAATTACAGTGCCCCTGAGCTCCTTTCTTCAACTCGTTTTCTTGTGAGCTGGCCGCAACACCGCAGGATGGCTTCAGGCCCTAATCTGGTTCCGGCACGGCACGCTGAGGCTTTGGTTATTTCCTCTTCCTGGTGGGAAATGAGAGTTAAATTTGCCCGTCCAGACACCTCCAGCTAGTCTCTCATTGGTTCTCGCTATTCCTGTTCATCTTCCGCAGAAATTGCAAACTGGGCCAAACAGGAGGTTAAAGGGACTGACTCTCCAAGTCGGGAGAGTGTTAGTAAAGCGTCTGGAATGTTGCACCCGAGTACCAGGGTACGAAAACTGAGACATATTTGAACACGTCTCCCGATCACATGGTTGATCATACTCTAGGTTCCACATGCATGTTTTAGCTGAAGGAAGAATACCTTAAACCTGGGTAGTTGAAACCCGTGGAATGGGTACCATGCAATACGACTTCAAAGGGTCTTCATTTGCTCACCGAACCTCTCCAATCCTATCACTGCTGCGTTTATGTCCCTGTACACATGCTTGATTCTCTTTCAGAGACATAGCAATCCATAGGTTTTAAGATACTTAAGAGTCAGGTACATTCTTAGGCGTTTAATATGCGGTGTTGAGTCCATTTCGTTGAGCAAGGAGTAGCTCTTGTCTATTCCATATTTGGCTTAAGGAACTTTATCTGTGCTCATTTCAATCTCTGGTTTTATGCAGCACCCCAACTCACCTTTACCCTTAAACAAGCATAAGTTGGTTTTCTAAATTTGAGACCCTGTTCTGTTCTGTAATTCAGTTCCTGTGTAGCCAAGTTTACATTCCGTGTATTACTGATATCTTATGATGTTTCTTTTTCTGTGTGACTTATTTCAGTTAGAATCATCGTACCTGAATCCACTCATTGTGCTGCTACGGGCCTGATGACATAGATTTCACTGCTGAGTGATACTGCATTGTACGTAAGTACCACAAGTTCTTTATCCATTTTTCACTTTCTGTGATATTGAACTTGTACGGTAAACGAGGTTCTTGTAAACAGAGGCGTCCCAAACATTGGGGTGGCTGTGTCTTTTTGATTTTAATTTCCCTAAGCTATAGGACCATAAGTGGAAGTGCCCTAGGCTCTGTTGCTTTGTTTTTTAGATGTTTCAGGAAACACCATACACTTCTCCCGAGTGTCTGTTGGCAATTTACATCCCGCCCATCAGCATAACAAGGCTCCCAGTTCTCCATGGTCTGTCCTGCCTTTCTGGATTTTACACTTTTTTCAGATGGCCCTTTTGACCGGGGGGAAGTGAGACTTCATTGTAGTGCAGATTTCCTTTGCAAGCTTGCTTGGTTGGCCAAAAAGTGCGTATGCGTTCTTTCCTGAATATATTCAGGAAAGAACGCATACGCCCTTTTTGGCCAAGTGCATCATTGTGGACGTTCTGCCTCTTTTCCTATGCTTTCAATGCAATTCCAGTCTACCTCCTGAAATCGGTTTCCTGCAATTCTGCCCCGCTTTCAAGTCCTCTTGGCAGCCTTACTTCAGTATATTTTTGGACGATAGTTGTCATTTATAACTCTGCAGGTTTGTGAATTACAGTACCCCTGAGCTCCTTTCTTCAACTCGTTTTCTTGTGAGCTGGCCGCAACACCGCAGGATGGCTTCAGGCCCTAATCTGGTTCCGGCACGGCACGCTGAGCCTTTGGTTATTTCCTCTTCCTGGTGGGAAATGAGAGTTAAATTTGCCCGTCCAGACACCTCCAGCTAGTCTCTCATTGGTTCTCGCTATTCCTGTTCATCTTCCGCAGAAATTGCAAACTGGGCCAAACAGGAGGTTAAAGGGACTGACTCTCCAAGTCGGGAGAGTGTTAGTAAAGCGTCTGGAATGTTGCACCCGAGTACCAGGGTACGAAAACTGAGACATATTTGAACACGTCTCCCGATCACATGGTTGATCATACTCTAGGTTCCACATGCATGTTTTAGCTGAAGGAAGAATACCTTAAACCTGGGTAGTTGAAACCCGTGGAATGGGTACCATGCAATATGACTTCAAAGGGTCTTCATTTGCTCACCGAACCTCTCCAATCCTATCACTGCTGCGTTTATGTCCCTGTACACATGCTTGATTCTCTTTCGGAGACATAGCAATCCATAGGTTTTAAGATACTTAAGAGTCAGGTACATTCTTAGGTGTTTAATATGCGGTGTTGAGTCCATTTCGTTGAGCAAGGAGTAGCTCTTTTCTATTCCATATTTGGCTTAAGGAACTTTATCTGTGCTCATTTCAATCTCTGGTTTTATGCAGCACCCCAACTCACCTTTACCCTTAAACAAGCATAAGTTGGTTTTCTAAATTTGAGACCCTGTTCTGTTCTGTAATTCAGTTCCTGTGTAGCCAAGTTTACATTCCGTGTATTACTGATATCTTATGATGTTTCTTTTTCTGTGTGACTTATTTCAGTTAGAATCATCGTACCTGAATCCACTCATTGTGCTGCTACGGGCCTGATGACATAGATTTCACTGCTGAGTGATACTGCATTGTACGTAAGTACCACAAGTTCTTTATCCATTTTTCACTTTCTGTGATATTGAACTTGTACGGTAAACGAGGTTCTTGTAAACAGAGGCGTCCCAAACATTGGGGTGGCTGTGTCTTTTTGATTTTAATTTCCCTAAGCTATAGGACCATAAGTGGAAGTGCCCTAGGCTCTGTTGCTTTGTTTTTTAGATGTTTCAGGAAACACCATACACTTCTCCCAAGTGTCTGTTGGCAATTTACATCCCGCCCATCAGCATAACAAGGCTCCCAGTTCTCCATGGCCTGTCCTGCCTTTCTGGATTTTACACTTTTTTCAGATGGCCCTTTTGACTGGGGGGAAGTGAGACTTCATTGTAGTGCAGATTTCCTTTGCAAGCTTGCTTCGTTAGCCAAAAAGGGCGTACGCGTTTTTTCCTGAATATATTCAGGAAAAAACGCATACGCCCTTTTTGGCCAAGTGCATCATTGTGGACGTTCTGCCTCTTTTCCTATGCTTTCAATGCAATTCCAGTCTACATCCTGAAATCGGTTTCCTGCAATTCTGCCCCGCTTCAACTCCTTTTGGCAGCCTTACTTCAGTATATTTTTGGACGATAGCTGTCATTTATAACTCTGCAGGTTTGTGAATTACAGTGCCCCTGAGCTCCTTTCTTCAACTCGCTTTCTTGTGAGCTGGCCGCAACACCACAGGATGGCTTCAGGCCCTAATCTGTTTCCGGCACAGCACGCTGAGCCTTTGGTTAATTCCTCTTCCTGGTGGGAAATGAGAGTTAAATTTGCCCGTCCAGACACCTCCAGCTAGTCTCTCATTGCTTCTCCCTATTCCTGTTCATCTTCGGCAGAAATTGCAAACTGGGCCAAACAGGAGGTTAAAGGGACTGACTCTCCAAGTCGGGAGAGTGTTAGTAAAGCGTCTGGAATGTTGCACCCGAGTACCAGGGTACGAAAACTGAGACATATTTGAACACGTCTCCCAATCACATGGTTGATCATACTCTAGGTTCCACATGCATGTTTTAGCTGAAGGAAGAATACCTTAAACCTGGGTAGTTGAAACCCGTGGAATGGGTACCATGCAATATGACTTCAAAGGGTCTTCATTTGCTCACCGAACCTCTCCAATCCTATCACTGCTGCGTTTATGCCCCTGTACAGACGCTTGATTCTCTTTCAGACATAGCCATCCATACGTTTTAAGATTCTTACTAGTCAGGTATATTCTTAGGCGTTTTATATGGGGTGTTGAGTCCATTTCGTTGAGCAAGGAGTAGCTCTTGTCTATTCCATATTTGGCTTAAGGAACTTTATCTGTGCTCATTTCAATCTCTGGTTTTATGCAGCACCCCAACTCACCTTTACCCTTAAACAAGCATAAGTTGGTTTTCTAAATTTGAGACCCTGTTCTGTTCTGTAATTCAGTTCCTGTGTAGCCAAGTTTACATTCCGTGTATTACTGATATCTTATGATGTTTCTTTTTCGGTGTGACTTATTTCAGTTAGAATCATCATACCTGAATCCACTCATTGTGCTGCTAAGGGCCTGATGACATAGATTTCATTGCTGAGTGATATTGCCTTGTATGTAAGTACCACAACTTCTTTATCCATTTTTCACTTTCTGCGATATTGAACTTGTACCGTAAACGAGGTTCTTGTAAACAGAGCCGTCCCAAACTTTGGGGTGGCTGTGTCTTTTTAATTTTAATTTCCCTAATCTATAGGACCATAAGTGGAAGTGCCCTAGGCTCTGTTGCTTTGTTTTTTAGATGTTTCAGGAAACACCATACACTTCTCCAGAGTGGCTGTTGGCAATTTACATCCCGCCCATCAGCATAAGAAGGCTCCCAGTTCTCCATGCCCTGTCGTGCTTTTATGGATTTTACACTTTTTTCAGATGGCCCTTTTGACCAGGTGGAAGTGAGACTTCATTGTAGTGCACATTTCATTTGCAAGCTTGCTTGGTTGGCCAAAAAGTGTGTATGCGTTTTTTCCTGAATATATTCAGGAAAAAACGCATACGCCCTTTTTGGCCAAGTGCATCATTGTCGAGGTTCTGACTCTCTTCATATGTTTTCAATGCAATTCCTGTCTACCTCCTGAAATCGGTTTCCTGCAATTCTGCCTTGCTTTCAATGTCTCTTCATAGCCTTACCTCAATATATTTTTTGAAAATAGTTGGCCTTTATAACTCTGCAGGTTTTTGAATTGCAGTGGCCCTTAGCCCCACTTTTCAGCTCTTATTTTTGTGGTCTTGCCCCATAACCACAGGATTCCTTGAAGCCCTATTTTTCTTCTGGGGCACCTTGCTGTGCCTTTGGTTAATTCTTCTTACTGATGTGGCATTAGAGTGACATGTGCCCATTTAACCGCTACAGCTTGTTTCTCACTGGTTCCCCCTATTCCCATTCATCCTCCACACTAACTGCAGACTGTGCGATACCAGAACTTAAAGGCATTGACTCCATGTGGGGATGTTGTTAGTAAAGCGGCTGGAATGTCGATCCGCAGCCCCAGGAGAGGAAAAATGAGGTGCGTTTTAGAAACCTTTCCCGATCATATGGTATACCAGTCGCTGGGTTTCCCAAGCATGGTCTAGCTGTAGGAAGATTCCCTTCAACCTGGAGTGTTGGGACCCTTGGACTGAGTAGCATGAAGTATTGCATTAAACTTTCGGCAGTTGCTCACCAAAGCTCACCAATCCTCTCAGCCCCAAGTGTCCAGCCTTATGTCTTATCCAGCTGTGGGTTTATATGTGGTCAATCCAGGTTGCATCACATCCCCTGAGCGAATTTTGTAAGAATTTTTCTCTCTTTCATTGTTTCAGCGTTTTCTTTTTAAAATTTATTTCTATAATGGGGTTTAGCTCATTTTCACTGCTGTGTTTGTGCCGCTCTGCACACACTTGATTCCCTTATGGAGATATATCAATACATGGGTTTTAAGATTCTTATTACTCAGATATATTTCTCTGCGGTGTATAGGGTGTGTTGAGGCCAGTTCATTGAGCAAGGTGTAGATCTTGTCTAATACCTATTTGGTTTATTGAACGGTATCTGTGCTAATTTCAAACTCTGGTTTTATGCATCACCCCACCTCTCCTTTCCCCTTAAGCTGACATAAGTGTGTTTTCTAAATGTGAGACACTGTTCTGTTCTGTAATTCATTTCTTGTGCAGCCATATTTACCCTCCCTCTATAAGTGATATCTTATGATATGTTTCTTTTTCTGTTTGACTTATTTCAAGTAGTATTATCGGACCTAAATCCACTCTTTATCCTTCTACTAGCCTTATTACATTGATTTCATGGTGAAGAGATATTCCATTGTACATAAGTACCACATCTTCTTTATCCATTGTTCTCTTTCCTGGGATATTTAAGGTGTACTGAAGTTGAGGTTCTTGTAAACAGAGTAGCCCTAAACTGTGGTGTGCTTGTGTCTTGTTGATTTTTAGACTTCCCTAGATATACTCCCATGATTGGAAGTGTCCTATGCTCTGTAGCTCTGTTTTTTAGATGATTTAGGAACCACCATACACTTCTCCAGAGTGGCTCTCAGCAGTTCACACACTGCCCATCAGCGTATAAAGGCTCCCTGTTCTCCATGGCCTGTCCTGCCTTTCTGGATTTTACACTTTTTTAGGATGGCCCTTTTGACCGGTGGGAAGTGAGACTTCTTTGTTGTGCACATTTGCATTGCTTACTTGCTTCGTTGCCCATAAAGTGCGTATGCGTTTTTTCCTGGATATAATCAGGAAAAAACGCATACGCCCTTTTGGGCCAACTGCATCATTGTCGAAATTCTGCCGCTTTTCATGTGCATTAAAGACGAGTCCAATCTATCTCTTGAAATCTGTTTCTTGCAATTCTGTCTTGCATTCAGATCCTCTTCTTTGCCTTACCTCAACATATTTTTGGACATTAGTTTTCATTTATAACTCTGCAGGTTTGTGAATTGCAGTGACCCTGAGCTCCATTTTTTAAGTTGCTCTTTTGTGAGCTGTCCTCAAACCCGCAGGATTGCTTCAGGCCCTATTTTGGCTCCGGCGAGGCAGGCTGAGCCTTTCTTTAATTCTTATTCTTAATGGGAAATTAGAGTGATATGTGCCCGTCCAAACCCCTACAACTATTCTCTCATTGGTTCCCCCTCTTCCCGTTCATCCTCCTCACAATTTGCAAAATGTGTGAAACAGAAGTTTAAATGTGCTGATTCTCCAAGTGGGGAGATTCTAAGTAACATGGCTGGAATGGTGAACAGGAGCACCAGGAGAGGATAAATGAGGTGCATTTTAGACACATCTCCCGATCACATGGTGTACAGTCCTCTGGGTTTTCCATGCATGTTTTAGCTGTAGGAAGATCCCTTGAACCTGCAGATTTGGGACCCATTGAATGGGTACCAGGTAGTATTACTTTAAAGGGTGTGCATTTCCTCACCCAACCTCACATTTCTCTTAGCGCAAACAGTTTCCAGCCTTATGTCTCATCCTGCTGTGGGTCTAGATGTGTTCAATCCATGTTGCATCACCGTCCCTGAGGAAAAGTTGTAAGAGGTTTTCTCTGTCTCTCTGTCGTTTATTTTTTTCAATTTATTACTATATTGGTTACAGCTGATTTTCAAAGCTCTGTTTCTTGCTGCTGTACATCCACTTGATTCACGTACAGAGAGTCATCAATAAATTCTTTTTCAGATTCTTACCAGTCGTATATATTCTTTTCCGGTGACTTGAGTGTGCTGAGTGCAGTTCTTTTAGCTACCGTGTAGGCCTTGTTGATTATCAGTTTGGTATTTGGAATGGTATCTTTGCTAATTTCAACCTCCTGGATGATGCCTCACCCCTCCCCACCTTTCCCGTTTAGCAGCCTTATGCGTGTTTTCTACATATTTGACTATGTTTTTGTTTTGTAATTTATTTCATGTGTAGCCATTTTGGATTCCACCTTTAAGTGATATCTTATGATATGTGTCTTTTTCTTTTTGAATTCTGTCACTTAGAATGATCATACGTAACTCCTCCGGAGTTGTTACAACTGGCCATATTTCATTGATTTCCAGGCTGAATAATATTCCACTCTACCTAAGTACCACATCTCTATCCATTTTTTCCCTCCAGAGACATTTAAGTTATATCCTAGTCGAGGATCTTTTAAACAGAGAGGGGGTAAACATTGGGGTGCCTGTGTCCTCTCAATTTTTGTTTTTCCCAAGATATACGCCCATGAGTGCAAGTGCCCTATGCTCTGTAGCTCATTTTTTAGATGCTTTAGTAAACACAATACACTTCTCCAGAATGGCCGTTGGCAATATACATTTCCACTATAAGTCTCACAGGGCTCCCTCTTCTCGTTGCCCTGTCCTGCATTTCTGTTGTTTACGCTTTATGAGGATGGCTCTTCTGACTGATGCGAAGTGATATCTTTTGTAGTATTGACTTCCAGTGCCCACCTGTTTGGTTGGCTAAAAAAGTGTATGCCCTTTTCTTGAATATATACAGAAAAAAACGCATACACCCTTTTTGGCCAACCGCAATGTTGGCAATGTTGGCAATGTTCAGCTCCTTTTCTTGTGCTTAATGGCGAGTCCTTTCTACCTCCTCAAATCCCTTTCCTGCCATTCTCCCTTGCTTACAAGTCCTTTTCTCTGACTTTCCTCAAGACATTTTTCAGTGATGGATATTTTCAACTCTGCAGTTTTGTGAATTTTACTGCCCCTGAGTTCCATTGTTCAACTTGTGTTTATGGGAACTGGCCACAAAGCAGTGGGATTTCCTCAAGCCCTATACTGTTTCCATGGGCAACCCTAGCCTTTGGTCAATTCGTCTTCCTGATTGGAAATTAGAGTGACATGTGCCTGTCTGAACACCTAGGACTTGTCTCTCATTGTTCCTCATCCTTCCGCTTCATCCTCTGGACAAATTCCAAACTGTACGCAACAGGATGTTGACAGTGCTGACATCTCCAAGTGGGGAGACTGTTAGTAAAGACGCTGGAGGGGTGAACCCGAGCACCAGGAGATGAGGAGATGAGATGCCTTTTCCAAACTCTTCCCGATCAGACGGTATACCATCCTCTGGGTGTGACAGACATGTTTTAGCAGTAGGAAGAGTCCCATTCATGTAAGGAGAACACCAGGGCTTTTTCAAAATCAGTGTCTCCCCGAAACCCAAACTGGGGAAGTTTTTAAGCTACGGCTACACATATGTTCATTAAGGGCCTTGGGAAGTAGGCAGAGTCCAAACTTTAGATGATTGAAGTCTTCAGGGTCAGAAGCACTCACCACCAGCTTCCCTTAGGCTACACTTTAACTATCATTGATAGATGATGTCAATAAAAATATCTATTCTTTTTCAGATTATTTCCCCTTATAGGTTATTGCAAAATGTTGAGTGTAGTTCCTTGTGCTATACAGTAGTTCCTTGTTGATGATCTATTTTATACATAGCAGTGTGTATGTGTTAATTCCAAACTGTTAATTTATCCCTCCTCCCACCTTTCCCCTTTGGTAATAATAAATTATAAGATTTTATACTTCTCAGAAATGGGGGAGCTGAAAGAGAGGTATCATTTTCAATGGAAAAGCATTTAAAACAAGATTGAAGGTTTAACCAAGATTATTAGATGTACATCCTTGGAAAGAAATCACTTCGTTTCTCTAATATTGACCTGACGAATAAGACAAACCTTTTCACTGAACTTGCTTATAAAAAGTGATGGAAATATCAAATGGAAGTGTTAGAAACATCTTATTTTACCCGAGCCTTATACACTGTTCTATGTTAACTACAGTTTGGCTCACACATCTGTTCATTGAGGTTACAATAGTCTCAATTTCTGTTACTGATCCTCCAGAGTGGACCCCAACAAGTGTCCCCCTGCCCAGTGTCATTGGGGCCAACAGATCGAGACTGAGTTTGGTTCACAAGCAAAGGAAACTTTATATTTTGATCAGAGAATGGAGAGGTGAGAGCATGCACTACCCCGTGGGCTGTGGGCTGGGCTGCTGTGTAGAGATCCTGTCAGAGTCAGTGGGAGGGAGGGAGGCGGCAGAGCTCTCGAGGGCCGGGTTGGCTGTAGCTCAGGCTCTATATCGTGGAGTCTGCACTGGGCCCCAGGAGCTGAGGTGTCGACCCAGCCATTCTGCACTAGGAAATCTGGTCTGAAGTGCCGGGTGTGGAACCTCTGCATGCGGGACCCTAGGAGCACGTGAAATTAGACAAAGCACAAAGGATAAAAAAGGTTAGACTTGACTTTATTGCCCAGATTCTATTTTTATCTCCCAGGGATTTTTAATGGGCTTTGCTGGGGACAAACCCCTCCTCTGCCTTTTGTCCCGTTCCTCATTCTTGGAGTGCTGAGGGTGCAGACCCTTCTTCTGTAACTGCTGAGTGCTGAGTTGGGAGCCCTCATACCCTGGGGCGAGGGTCAGAGCTTCTCCCCAGCAGCCTCCCGGTGACGTTGATTGTCCCCAGGACCCCTGCCTCCCTGCTCGTCCACCTGAGCACCAGCATTGGAAGTGTTATAGATTCTAATGACCTTTAAGGGTCCAGGAAAGAGATGTGCAGAGACGCTGTGGGGGCCGGTTTCACCCCGCCCCACATTTGTTCGGCCACCTTAGGCTGACCGTTTCTGCCAGCCTAGATGCTCTGACCAGTAGTCTGCGCTTTCTTCAATTAGGCCCCTGAATTAACGTACAAACAGCACCAGGTGTCAGAGCCCTGCCCGCTCAACTCCCAGACAGTCCAGGGTCAGTGGTGATAAGGACCATGATGGCTACTGAGTCAACAGCCTTTTGAAGTAAACAGGAGTCCAGCCGGTCTTATTGGCCACCATCATCACGGTGTCTGTAGGCTTTTCTATGGTGACAGTGTGGTATACTGTTCCCCCGCCAAGATTATTAGCTCCCCTCTGGGTGCAGTAAGTCCTGCAAGCAGTAGTCTACTCTTTTGGGACACACTCTTGTTGTTTTATGAGAGAAACTCCAGGTCAAGTGATGTTCACACGAGTCGTCATGGTGCCCTGTTGCCCCCGGTTATCTCTCTGGATGTTGGAGTTGGAGGGCCTCCTCACTCGAGGTCGGTGTGCCCACGGAGCGAACCCTGCAACTTCAGGGCATGGTTGGTGGTTAGGATCACCACGTGGGGTCCTTTTCCCGTAGGAGGGAGGTGGCCTTTTGGGCTGCTGATTTCCAGGTTTTTAGATACCGCCAGTATCTTGGCCAGATGTGGCAGTGGGCCAAGCTCCTTAGTGACCGTAGTTTATCCTACCTGGATGGCATTCTTGCATTGTTCCATTTCAAGTGGTCCCAGTTTTTGCACTAATTCTCCAATGGCGATTCACCTTTCACCGGGAATGTAAAGGTCAAAGGGTTTAGCTAAATTAGGGAGTTCCAGGGCAAGGGTCTGAATTGACTGCTCTTTCCATTCTTGAAAGGCCACTTCTGGATTCTATTCAAAAGGATCATCATCTTTTCCTTTCAGTGTTTCATATAGAGGCCCAGCTAGTAGACTGTAGTTAGGGATCCAGAAGCAGCAAACCCTGGCCTCCGCAGGAACCCCTAAGCTGTCTTCTAGTTTTAGAAAGGGGTAAGGCTGAAAATGGTTTCTTCCCTTTCCTGGGATGGGCTTCTCTGACCTTGTGTGAGAATGAAGCCCAGGCAGGTCACCGCAGTCTGTGATATTTGAGCTTTTTCTTGGACAACTTCTATCCTTTATTGGCTTGGTAGTTCAGAGGTCTCCTTAGTAGGGCTGGCGATCAGAATGTCGTCTGCATATTGAAGGAGGGTTTCCTTTTCCAGAGGTAGAACTTTTAGGTCTTTAGCTAAGCTTTCCCCAAAGACGGTGTGGGAAGTTTTGCACCCTTGGGGCCAGACGGCCCGGAAGTATTGTTTTAGTTGTATGTTGAGTCCTGCCACTCACAAGCCAAAATTTCTTGTGACTCTGGGACTAATGGAATACAAAAGAAGGCATCATTGAAGACTAATACAGAATACCATGTCCTGGTGGTTGGTAGAATGACCAGCAGGGTGTAGGAATTAGGAGCAACTGGAGGTATATCCTCGGTGGCTTCACTGACTGTCCTGACATCCTTTACCAGGTCCCCAGCAGCCCATGGGGCTCTCGTGGTCAGACCAATCGCAGAATATGGAGCTCACCTGGGCAGGTACCCCACCCCCACCCCAGCCCACGGGGCTCTCGTGATCAGGCCCCTCCCAGGATACAGAGCTACCCTTGCAGGTACCGTGGCAGGGCTGGGCACACAGGAACCGTGCACATAGCCCTCATTGCAGAGCACCCCCAGCTCACCTGTCGCTCAGAGCTGACACAGAGCACCTCAGAGCAGGACTTGAACTAACAAACAGCAGCTGCGACAGGTCTGTGACCCTGGGCATCACTCCGTGAGGCCTCCCTCCACCTGGTCTTCCAGAGACTTCCACTGCACCCGGGGCACCAGGCCTCTGTCTCCAACCACCACCCACCCCTCCTCTCCCTGACTCCTGGGTTCCTCTCATTAGGAGAGGGTTTTCTTGAAGTTGTCTCCCACTCATGGGCCAGATAAAATGATTAGAAAACAAGCCAAAGCTGCAGCCCCTTGTCTATCCTGACTCTCAGGAGCCCACACCTGTTCCTTGGACCTGGCCGGTTCAGCAAGTTCCATTTTCTGCAACTGTGAGCCCCTGAGGGGTGATGATTGGCTGACCTGGGCAGCCTTACCGTGCCGGCCAGCCCTCCCCAGGTGTGCCTGGGTTGAGATCAATATAAATACCACTCCAGGCAGCAAGAGCCCCTGCAGCCGTGCCTGACGCCATTTTCTCTGCCCTGTCAGCAGTCTCGGGGCTGGGCTGGTGGGAGGGAGTGAGAGGCCACGGCTTTGTGGGTGGCCCAGTGTGAGTGGGGCTCTGCTGGACTTTCTGCAGCAGTTGCCAGGCTGCCACCTGCTAAAGAAGAGGATGTGTCACCCATACCTGCTGCTGGAATTTCTCCCTGGGCAGAGGTGAGGAAGGAAAAAAGCAGTGGGGACAGGGACAGGACGGGTATCTCAGGCAGGGAAATGGAAATCTTCCAGAAGAGCACCCAGGGCCAGGACCATCCTGGCTGGCCTGCAGGCACCAAGTCGGCCGGCATGCTGTCACTCGTGTGGCTCTATGGCCCTTCCTCTAGGCTTTCAAGTCCTTGTATATATTCAGGTGTTTTACCTGGGACGGGTGGGAATAGTTCAGCAGCAACTGGCCTGGGGCTCAGCTCACGTTTACTCACAGATGCCTCGGCACGGTGCCCCAGCTTTGCAATGAGGACGCTTGTTGCGTGGGGGCTGCTGGCTGAATGGGAGACGATTCCCCACCACTGACCAACTTCAGAATTGTTTACAACTGGAGCAAGTGCCCTGATACGGTTTTCCTCTGTGTAACTGGTGGGTTCTGTGTTTTTTTCTCTTTTTCGTTTTTGGTTCAAGGTAGATTTTATTCCTCTTTTTTGTATTTACAGATATAAGCATGGAAATAATTTATTCATATAAATACATGTATGTGCAGGGAATAATTGTTTTTTCTGTTTTATTTTTTAAATTTTATTTCTTTTTAATTTTGAATTTTATTTTATATTTTTATACAGCAGGTTCTTATTGGTTATCTATTTTATACATATAAATGTATACATGCCAATCCCAGTCTCTCAACTCCTCCCACCACCACCCCCCCAACAGCTTTCCCCCCTTGTTGTCCATACGTTTGTTGTCTACATCTGTTGCTCTATTTATGCCTTGCAAAATGGTTAATCTGTACAGTTTTTCTAGGTTCCACATATATGCATGAATATACAAGATTTGTTTTTCTCTTTCTGACTTACTTCACTCTGTATGACAGTCTCTAGATCCATCGACGTCTCTACAAATGACCCAATTTCATTCCTTTTCATGGCTTAGTAATATTCCATTTTATATATGTACCACAGCTTTATGCATTCGTCTGTCTGTGGGCATTTAGGTTGCTTCCATTACCTCGATATTGTAAATAGTGATGCAATGAACATTGCGGTGAATGACTCTTTTTGATTTATGGTTTTGTCTGGGTATATGTCCAGTACTGGGATTGCTGTATCATATGGTAATTCTATTGTTAGTTTCTTAAGAAATTCCATATTGTTCTCCATAATGACTGTATCAATTTATATTCCCAACAATAGTGGAAGAGGGTTCCTTTTCTCCACACCCTTTCCAGCATTTTTTGTTTGTAGATTTTCTATGATGCCTATTCTACCAGGTGTGAGGTGATACCTCATTGTTGAATCCATTTGGTTGAGCAAGGGGTAGGTCTTGTCTATTACATATTTGGCTTATGGAACGGTATCTGTGCTAATTTCAAACTCTGCTTTTATGCAGCACCCCAACTCACCTTCCCCCTTAAGCAAGCATAAGTTGGTTTTCTAAATTTGAGACCTTGTTCTGTTTTGTAATTCAGTTAATGTGTAGCCAAGTTCACATTCCATGTATTAGTGATACCTTATGATGTTTCTTTTTCTGTGTGACTTATTTCACTTAGAATCATCGTGCCTCAATCCACTCATTATGCTGGTACGGGCCTGGTGACATAGATTACATTGCTGAGTGGTATTCTGTTGTACATAAGTACCGCAACTTCTTTATCCATTATTTGCTCTCTGGGATATTTAACTTGTGCCGCAGAAGAGATTCCTGTAAAAAGAGCCGGCCCAAATTTTGGGGTGGCTGTGTCTTTTTGATTTTAATTTCCCTAAGCTATAGGACCATAAGTGGAAGTGCCCTAGGCTCTGTTGCTTTGTTTTTTAGATGTTTCAGGAAACACCATACACTTCTACAGAGCAGCTGTTGGGAATTTACATCCCGCCCATCAGCATAACAAGGCTCCAAGTTCTCCGTGGCCTGTTCTGCCTTTCTGGATTTTACACTTTTTTCAGATGGCCCTTTTGACCGGGGGGAAGTGAGACTTCATTGTAGTGCAGATTTCCTTTGCAAGCTTGCTTGGTTGGCCAAAAAGGGCGTATGAGTTTTTTCCTGAATATATTCAGGAAAAAACACATACGCCCTTTTTGGCCAAGTGCATCATTGTCGACGTTCTTCCTCTTTTCCTGTGTTTTAAATGCAATCCAATTCCGATTCCTCCTGAAATCGGTTTCCTGCAATTCTGCCCCGCATTCACGTCCTCTTGGCAGCCCTACTTCAGTATATTTTCGGACAATAGCTGTCATTTATAAATCTGCAGGTTTGTGAATTACAGTGCCCCTGAGCTCCTTTCTTCAACTCGCTTTCTTTTGAGCTGGCCACAACACCGCAGGATTGCTTCAGGCCCTAATCTGGTTCCGGCACGGCATGCTGAGCCTTTGGTTTATTCCTCTTACCTGCGGGAAATGAGAGTTAAATTTGCCCGTCCAGACACCTCCAGCTAGTCTCTCATTGGTTCTCGCTATTCCTGTTCATCTTCCGCAGAAATTGCAAACTGGGCCAAACAGGAGGTTAAAGGGACTGACTCTCCAAGTCGGGAGAGTGTTAGTAAAGCGTCTGGAATGTTGCACCCGAGTACCAGGGTACGAAAAGTGAGACACATTTGAACACGTTTCTCGATCACACGGTGGATCATACTCTGGGTTCCACATGCATGTTTTAGCTGAAGGAAGATTCTCTTAAACCTGGAGAGTTGAGACCCATGGAATGGGTACCATGCAATATGACTTCAAAGGGTCTGCATTTGCTCACCGAACCTCACCAATCTTATGAGCCCCAAGTGTCCAGCCTTATGTGTCACCCAGCTCTGGGTGTAGATATGGTAAATGCAGGTTGCATCAGAAGCCTTGAATGAATTACTTAAGTATTGCTCTCTATTTCACTGTCATTGTGTTTTGTTTAAGAAATTTATTTTTAATATGGGATTTAGCTGATTTTCACTGCTTTAATGCCGCTGTACACACTCTTGATTCTCTTACAGAGATATATAAATCCATTGCTTTTATGATTCTTACTAGGCAGGTATATTCCTAGGCGTTGAATATGGGGTGTTGAGTCCATTTCATTGAGCAAGGAGTAGCTCTTGTCTATTCCATATTTGCCTTATAGAACGTTATCTGTGCTCATTTCAATCTCTGGTTTTATGCAGCACCCCAACTCACCTTTCCCCTTAAGGAAGCATAAGTTGGTTTTCTAAATTTGAGACCCTGTTCTGTTTTGGAATTCAGTTCCTGTGTAGCCAAGTTTACATTCCGTGTATTACTGATATCTTATGATGTTTCTTCTTCTGTGTGACTTATTTCAGTTAGAATCATCGTACCTGAATCCACTCATTATGCTGCTACGGGCCTGATGACATAGATTTCATTGCTGAGTGATACTGCATTGTACGTAAGTACCACAAGTTCTTTATCCATTTTTCACATTCTGTGATATTGAACTTGTACGGTAAACGAGGTTCTTGTAAACAGAGGCGTCCCAAACTTTGGGGTGGCTGTGTCTTTTTGATTTTAATTTCCCTAAGCTATAGGACCATAAGTGGAAGTGCCCTAGGCTCTGTTGCTTTGTTTTTTAGATGTTTCAGGAAACACCATACACTTCTCCCGAGTGTCTGTTGGCAATTTACATTCCGCCCATCAGCATAACAAGGCTCCCAGTTCTCCATGGCCTGTCCTGCCTTTCTGGATTTTACACTTTTTTCAGATGGCCCTTTTGACCGGGGGGAAGTGAGACTTCATTGTAGTGCAGATTTCCTTTGCAAGCTTGCTTTGTTGGCCAAAAAGGGCGTATGCTTTTTTTCCTGAATATATTCAGGAAAAAATGCATACGCCCTTTTTGGCCAAGTGCATCATTGTGGACGTTCTGCCGCTTTTCCTATGCTTTCGATGCAATTCCAGTCTACCTCCTGAAATCGGTTTCCTGCAATTCTGCCCCGCTTTCAAGTTCTCTTGGCAGCCCTACTTCAGTATATTTTTGGACTATAGCTGTCATTTATAACTCTGCAGGTTTGTGAATTACAGTGCCCCTGAGCTCCTTTCTTCAACTCGCTTTCTTGTGACCTGGCCGCAACACTGCAGGATGGCTTCAGGCCTTAATCTGGTTCTGGCACGGCACGCTGAGCCTTTGGTTAACTCCTCTTCCTGGTGGGAAATGAGAGTTAAATTTGCCCGTCCAGACACCTCCAGCTAGTCTCTCATTGGTTCTCGCTATTCCTGTTCATCTTCCGCAGAAATTGCAAACTGGGCCAAACAGGAGGTTATAGGGACTGACTCTCCAAGTCGGGAGAATGTTAGTAAAGCGTCTGGAATGTTGCACCCAAGTACCAGGGTACGAAAACTGAGACATATTTGAACACGTCTCCCGATCACATGGTTGATCATACTCTAGGTTCCACATGCATGTTTTAGCTGAAGGAAGAATACCTTAAACCTGGGTAGTTGAAACCCGTGGAATGGGTACCATGCAATATGACTTCAAAGGGTCTTCATTTGCTCACCGAACCTCTCCAATCCTATCACTGCTGCGTTTATGCCCCTGTACACACGCTTGATTCTCTTTTGGAGACATAGCAATCCATAGGTTTTAAGATACTTACTAGTCAAGTACATTCTTAGGCTTTTAATATGGGGTGTTGAGTCCATTTTGTTGAGCAAGCAGTAGCTCTTGTCTATTCCATATTTGGCTTAAGGAACTTTATCTGTGCTCATTTCAATCTCTGGTTTTATGCAGCACCCCAACTCACCTTTCCCCTTAAGCAAGCATAAGTTGGTTTTCTAAATTTGAGACCCTGTTCTGTTTTGGAATTCAGTTCCTGTGTAGCCAAGTTTACATTCCGTGTGTTAGTGATATCTTATGATGTTTCTTTTTCTGTGTGACTTATTTCAGTTAGAATCAACGTACCTGAATCCACTCATTATGCTGCTACGGGCCTGATGACATAGATTTCACTGCTGAGTGATACTGCATTGTACGTAAGTACCACAAGTTGTTTATCGATTTTTCACTTTCTGTGATATTGAACTTGTACGGTAAACGAGGTTCTTGTAAACAGAGGCGTACCAAACTTTGGGGTGGCTGTGTCTTTTTGATTTTAATTTCCCTAAGCTATAGGACCATAAGTGGAAGTGCCCTAGGCTCTGTTGCTTTGTTTTTTAGATGTTTCAGGAAACACCATACACTTCTCCCGAGTGTCTGTTGGCAATTTACATCCCGCCCATCAGCATAACAAGGCTCCCAGTTCTCCATGGCCTGTCCTGCCTTTCTGGATTTTACACTTTTTTCAGATGGCCCTTTTGACCGGGGGGAAGTGCGACTTCATTGTAGTGAAGATTTCCCTTGCAAGCTTGCTTGGTTGGCCAAAAAGGGCGTATGCGTTTTTTCCTGAATATATTCAGGAAAAAACGCATACGCCCTTTTTGGCCAAGTGCATCATTGTGGACGTTCTGCCTCTTTTCCTATGCTTTCAATGCAATTCCAGTCTACCTCCTGAAATCGGTTTCCTGCAATTCTGCCTCGCTTTCAAGTCCTCTTGGCAGCCTTACTTCAGTATATTTTTGGACGATAGCTGTCATTTATAACTCTGCAGGTTTGTGAATTACAGTGCCCCTGAGCTCCTTTCTTCAACTCGCTTTCTTGTGAGCTGGCCGCAACACCACAGGATGGCTTCAGGCCCTAATCTGGTTCCGGCACAGCACGCTGAGCCTTTGGTTAATTCCTCTTCCTGGTGGGAAATGAGAGTTAAATTTGCCCGTCCAGACACCTCCAGCTAGTCTCTCATTGCTTCTCCCTATTCCTGTTCATCTTCCGCAGAAATTGCAACCTGGGCCAAACAGGAGGTTAAAGGGACTGACTCTCCAAGTCGGGAGAGTGTTAGTAAAGCGTCTGGAATGTTGCACCCGAGTACCAGGGTACGAAAACTGAGACATATTTGAACACGTCTCCCGATCACATGGTTGATCATACTCTAGGTTCCACATGCATGTTTTAGCTGAAGGAAGAATACCTTAAACCTGGGTAGTTGAAACCCGTGGAATGGGCACCATGCAATATGACTTCAAAGGGTCTTCATTTGCTCACCGAACCTCTCCAATCCTATCACTGCTGCGTTTATGCCCCTGTACAGACGCTTGATTCTCTTTCAGACATAGCCATCCATACGTTTTAAGATTCTTACTAGTCAGGTATATTCTTAGGCGTTTTATATGGGGTGTTGAGTCCATTTCGTTGAGCAAGGAGTAGCTCTTGTCTATTCCATATTTGGCTTAAGGAACTTTATCTGTGCTCATTTCAATCTCTGGTTTTATGCAGCACCCCAACTCACCTTTACCCTTAAACAAGCATAAGTTGGTTTTCTAAATTTGAGACCCTGTTCTGTTCTGTAATTCAGTTCCTGTGTAGCCAAGTTTACATTCCGTGTATTACTGATATCTTATGATGTTTCTTTTTCGGTGTGACTTATTTCAGTTAGAATCATCATACCTGAATCCACTCATTGTGCTGCTAAGGGCCTGATGACATAGATTTCATTGCTGAGTGATATTGCCTTGTATGTAAGTACCACAACTTCTTTATCCATTTTTCACTTTCTGCGATATTGAACTTGTACCGTAAACGAGGTTCTTGTAAACAGAGCCGTCCCAAACTTTGGGGTGGCTGTGTCTTTTTAATTTTAATTTCCCTAATCTATAGGACCATAAGTGGAAGTGCCCTAGGCTCTGTTGCTTTGTTTTTTAGATGTTTCAGGAAACACCATACACTTCTCCAGAGTGGCTGTTGGCAATTTACATCCCGCCCATCAGCATAAGAAGGCTCCCAGTTCTCCATGCCCTGTCGTGCTTTTATGGATTTTACACTTTTTTCAGATGGCCCTTTTGACCAGGTGGAAGTGAGACTTCATTGTAGTGCACATTTCCTTTGCAAGCTTGCTTGGTTGGCCAAAAAGTATGTATGCGTTTTTTCCTGAATATATTCAGGAAAAAACACATACGCCCTTTTTGGCCAAGTGCATCATTGTCGAGGTTCTGACTCTCTTCATATGTTTTCAATGCAATTCCAGTCTACCTCCTGAAATCGGTTTCCTGCAATTCTGCCTTGCTTTCAATGTCTCTTCATAGCCTTACCTCAATATATTTTTTGAAAATAGTTGGCCTTTATAACTCTGCAGGTTTTCGAATTGCAGTGGCCCTTAGCCCCACTTTTCAGCTCTTATTTTTGTGGTCTTGCCCCATAACCACAGGATTCCTTGAAGCCCTATTTTTCTTCTGGGGCACCTTGCTGTGCCTTTGGTTAATTCTTCTTACTGATGTGGCATTAGAGTGACATGTGCCCATTTAACCGCTACAGCTTGTTTCTCACTGGTTCCCCCTATTCCCATTCATCCTCCACACTAACTGCAGACTGTGCGATACCAGAACTTAAAGGCATTGACTCCATGTGGGGATGTTGTTAGTAAAGTGGCTGGAATGTCGATCCGCAGCCCCAGGAGAGGAAAAATGAGGTGCGTTTTAGAAACCTTTCCCGATCATATGGTATACCAGTCGCTGGGTTTCCCAAGCATGGTCTAGCTGTAGGAAGATTCCCTTCAACCTGGAGTGTTGGGACCCTTGGACTGAGTAGCATGAAGTATTGCATTAAACTTTCGGCAGTTGCTCACCAAAGCTCACCAATCCTCTCAGCCCCAAGTGTCCAGCCTTATGTCTTATCCAGCTGTGGGTTTATATGTGGTCAATCCAGGTTGCATCACATCCCCTGAGCGAATTTTGTAAGAATTTTTCTCTCTTTCATTGTTTCAGCGTTTTCTTTTTAAAATTTATTTCTATAATGGGGTTTAGCTCATTTTCACTGCTGTGTTTGTGCCGCTCTGCACACACTTGATTCCCTTATGGAGATATATCAATACATGGGTTTTAAGATTCTTATTACTCAGATATATTTCTCTGCGGTGTATAGGGTGTGTTGAGGCCAGTTCATTGAGCAAGGTGTAGATCTTGTCTAATACCTATTTGGTTTATTGAACGGTATCTGTGCTAATTTCAAACTCTGGTTTTATGCATCACCCCACCTCTCCTTTCCCCTTAAGCTGACATAAGTGTGTTTTCTAAATGTGAGACACTGTTCTGTTCTGTAATTCATTTCTTGTGCAGCCATATTTACCCTCCCTCTATAAGTGATATCTTATGATATGTTTCTTTTTCTGTTTGACTTATTTCAAGTAGTATTATCGGACCTAAATCCACTCTTTATCCTTCTACTAGCCTTATTACATTGATTTCATGGTGAAGAGATATTCCATTGTACATAAGTACCACATCTTCTTTATCCATTGTTCTCTTTCCTGGGATATTTAAGGTGTACTGAAGTTGAGGTTCTTGTAAACAGAGTAGCCCTAAACTGTGGTGTGCTTGTGTCTTGTTGATTTTTAGACTTCCCTAGATATACTCCCATGATTGGAAGTGTCCTATGCTCTGTAGCTCTGTTTTTTAGATGATTTAGGAACCACCATACACTTCTCCAGAGTGGCTCTCAGCAGTTCACACACTGCCCATCAGCGTATAAAGGCTCCCTGTTCTCCATGGCCTGTCCTGCCTTTCTGGATTTTACACTTTTTTAGGATGGCCCTTTTGACCGGTGGGAAGTGAGACTTCTTTGTTGTGCACATTTGCATTGCTTACTTGCTTCGTTGCCCATAAAGTGCGTATGCGTTTTTTCCTGGATATAATCAGGAAAAAACGCATACGCCCTTTTGGGCCAACTGCATCATTGTCGAAATTCTGCCGCTTTTCATGTGCATTAAAGACGAGTCCAATCTATCTCTTGAAATCTGTTTCTTGCAATTCTGTCTTGCATTCAGATCCTCTTCTTTGCCTTACCTCAACATATTTTTGGACATTAGTTTTCATTTATAACTCTGCAGGTTTGTGAATTGCAGTGACCCTGAGCTCCATTTTTTAAGTTGCTCTTTTGTGAGCTGTCCTCAAACCCGCAGGATTGCTTCAGGCCCTATTTTGGCTCCAGCGAGGCAGGCTGAGCCTTTCTTTAATTCTTATTCTTAATGGGAAATTAGAGTGATATGTGCCCGTCCAAACCCCTACAACTATTCTCTCATTGGTTCTCCCTCTTCCCGTTCATCCTCCTCACAATTTGCAAAATGTGTGAAACAGAAGTTTAAATGTGCTGATTCTCCAAGTGGGGAGATTCTAAGTAACATGGCTGGAATGGTGAACAGGAGCACCAGGAGAGGATAAATGAGGTGCATTTTAGACACATCTCCCGATCACATGGTGTACAGTCCTCTGGGTTTTCCATGCATGTTTTAGCTGTAGGAAGATCCCTTGAACCTGCAGATTTGGGACCCATTGAATGGGTACCAGGTAGTATTACTTTAAAGGGTGTGCATTTCCTCACCCAACCTCACATTTCTCTTAGCGCAAACAGTTTCCAGCCTTATGTCTCATCCTGCTGTGGGTCTAGATGTGTTCAATCCATGTTGCATCACCGTCCCTGAGGAAAAGTTGTAAGAGGTTTTCTCTGTCTCTCTGTCGTTTATTTTTTTCAATTTATTACTATATTGGTTACAGCTGATTTTCAAAGCTCTGTTTCTTGCTGCTGTACATCCACTTGATTCACGTACAGAGAGTCATCAATAAATTCTTTTTCAGATTCTTACCAGTCGTATATATTCTTTTCCGGTGACTTGAGTGTGCTGAGTGCAGTTCTTTTAGCTACCGTGTAGGCCTTGTTGATTATCAGTTTGGTATTTGGAATGGTATCTTTGCTAATTTCAACCTCCTGGATGATGCCTCACCCCTCCCCACCTTTCCCGTTTAGCAGCCTTATGCGTGTTTTCTACATATTTGACTATGTTTTTGTTTTGTAATTTATTTCATGTGTAGCCATTTTGGATTCCACCTTTAAGTGATATCTTATGATATGTGTCTTTTTCTTTTTGAATTCTGTCACTTAGAATGATCATACGTAACTCCTCCGGAGTTGTTACAACTGGCCATATTTCATTGATTTCCAGGCTGAATAATATTCCACTCTACCTAAGTACCACATCTCTATCCATTTTTTCCCTCCAGAGACATTTAAGTTATATCCTAGTCGAGGATCTTTTAAACAGAGAGGGGGTAAACATTGGGGTGCCTGTGTCCTCTCAATTTTTGTTTTTCCCAAGATATACGCCCATGAGTGCAAGTGCCCTATGCTCTGTAGCTCATTTTTTAGATGCTTTAGTAAACACAATACACTTCTCCAGAATGGCCGTTGGCAATATACATTTCCACTATAAGTCTCACAGGGCTCCCTCTTCTCGTTGCCCTGTCCTGCATTTCTGTTGTTTACGCTTTATGAGGATGGCTCTTCTGACTGATGCGAAGTGATATCTTTTGTAGTATTGACTTCCAGTGCCCACCTGTTTGGTTGGCTAAAAAAGTGTATGCCCTTTTCTTGAATATATACAGAAAAAAACGCATACACCCTTTTTGGCCAACCGCAATGTTGGCAATGTTGGCAATGTTCAGCTCCTTTTCTTGTGCTTAATGGCGAGTCCTTTCTACCTCCTCAAATCCCTTTCCTGCCATTCTCCCTTGCTTACAAGTCCTTTTCTCTGACTTTCCTCAAGACATTTTTCAGTGATGGATATTTTCAACTCTGCAGTTTTGTGAATTTTACTGCCCCTGAGTTCCATTGTTCAACTTGTGTTTATGGGAACTGGCCACAAAGCAGTGGGATTTCCTCAAGCCCTATACTGTTTCCATGGGCAACCCTAGCCTTTGGTCAATTCGTCTTCCTGATTGGAAATTAGAGTGACATGTGCCTGTCTGAACACCTAGGACTTGTCTCTCATTGTTCCTCATCCTTCCGCTTCATCCTCTGGACAAATTCCAAACTGTACGCAACAGGATGTTGACAGTGCTGACATCTCCAAGTGGGGAGACTGTTAGTAAAGACGCTGGAGGGGTGAACCCGAGCACCAGGAGATGAGGAGATGAGATGCCTTTTCCAAACTCTTCCCGATCAGACGGTATACCATCCTCTGGGTGTGACAGACATGTTTTAGCAGTAGGAAGAGTCCCATTCATGTAAGGAGAACACCAGGGCTTTTTCAAAATCAGTGTCTCCCCGAAACCCAAACTGGGGAAGTTTTTAAGCTACGGCTACACATATGTTCATTAAGGGCCTTGGGAAGTAGGCAGAGTCCAAACTTTAGATGATTGAAGTCTTCAGGGTCAGAAGCACTCACCACCAGCTTCCCTTAGGCTACACTTTAACTATCATTGATAGATGATGTCAATAAAAATATCTATTCTTTTTCAGATTATTTCCCCTTATAGGTTATTGCAAAATGTTGAGTGTAGTTCCCTGTGCTATACAGTAGTTCCTTGTTGATGATCTATTTTATACATAGCAGTGTGTATGTGTTAATTCCAAACTGTTAATTTATCCCTCCTCCCACCTTTCCCCTTTGGTAATAATAAATTATAAGATTTTATACTTCTCAGAAATGGGGGAGCTGAAAGAGAGGTATCATTTTCAATGGAAAAGCATTTAAAACAAGATTGAAGGTTTAACCAAGATTATTAGATGTACATCCTTGGAAAGAAATCACTTCGTTTCTCTAATATTGACCTGACGAATAAGACAAACCTTTTCACTGAACTTGCTTATAAAAAGTGATGGAAATATCAAATGGAAGTGTTAGAAACATCTTATTTTACCCGAGCCTTATACACTGTTCTATGTTAACTACAGTTTGGCTCACACATCTGTTCATTGAGGTTACAATAGTCTCAATTTCTGTTACTGATCCTCCAGAGTGGACCCCAACAAGTGTCCCCCTGCCCAGTGTCATTGGGGCCAACAGATCGAGACTGAGTTTGGTTCACAAGCAAAGGAAACTTTATATTTTGATCAGAGAATGGAGAGGTGAGAGCATGCACTACCCCGTGGGCTGTGGGCTGGGCTGCTGTGTAGAGATCCTGTCAGAGTCAGTGGGAGGGAGGGAGGCGGCAGAGCTCTCGAGGGCCGGGTTGGCTGTAGCTCAGGCTCTATATCGTGGAGTCTGCACTGGGCCCCAGGAGCTGAGGTGTCGACCCAGCCATTCTGCACTAGGAAATCTGGTCTGAAGTGCCGGGTGTGGAACCTCTGCATGCGGGACCCTAGGAGCACGTGAAATTAGACAAAGCACAAAGGATAAAAAAGGTTAGACTTGACTTTATTGCCCAGATTCTATTTTTATCTCCCAGGGATTTTTAATGGGCTTTGCTGGGGACAAACCCCTCCTCTGCCTTTTGTCCCGTTCCTCATTCTTGGAGTGCTGAGGGTGCAGACCCTTCTTCTGTAACTGCTGAGTGCTGAGTTGGGAGCCCTCATACCCTGGGGCGAGGGTCAGAGCTTCTCCCCAGCAGCCTCCCGGTGACGTTGATTGTCCCCAGGACCCCTGCCTCCCTGCTCGTCCACCTGAGCACCAGCATTGGAAGTGTTATAGATTCTAATGACCTTTAAGGGTCCAGGAAAGAGATGTGCAGAGACGCTGTGGGGGCCGGTTTCACCCCGCCCCACATTTGTTCGGCCACCTTAGGCTGACCGTTTCTGCCAGCCTAGATGCTCTGACCAGTAGTCTGCGCTTTCTTCAATTAGGCCCCTGAATTAACGTACAAACAGCACCAGGTGTCAGAGCCCTGCCCGCTCAACTTCCAGACAGTCCAGGGTCAGTGGTGATAAGGACCATGATGGCTACTGAGTCAACAGCCTTTTGAAGTAAACAGGAGTCCAGCCGGTCTTATTGGCCACCATCATCACGGTGTCTGTAGGCTTTTCTATGGTGACAGTGTGGTATACTGTTCCCCCGCCAAGATTATTAGCTCCCCTCTGGGTGCAGTAAGTCCTGCAAGCAGTAGTCTACTCTTTTGGGACACACTCTTGTTGTTTTATGAGAGAAACTCCAGGTCAAGTGATGTTCACACGAGTCGTCATGGTGCCCTGTTGCCCCCGGTTATCTCTCTGGATGTTGGAGTTGGAGGGCCTCCTCACTCGAGGTCGGTGTGCCCACGGAGCGAACCCTGCAACTTCAGGGCATGGTTGGTGGTTAGGATCACCACGTGGGGTCCTTTTCCCGTAGGAGGGAGGTGGCCTTTTGGGCTGCTGATTTCCAGGTTTTTAGATACCGCCAGTATCTTGGCCAGATGTGGCAGTGGGCCAAGCTCCTTAGTGACCGTAGTTTATCCTACCTGGATGGCATTCTTGCATTGTTCCATTTCAAGTGGTCCCAGTTTTTGCACTAATTCTCCAATGGCGATTCACCTTTCACCGGGAATGTAAAGGTCAAAGGGTTTAGCTAAATTAGGGAGTTCCAGGGCAAGGGTCTGAATTGACTGCTCTTTCCATTCTTGAAAGGCCACTTCTGGATTCTATTCAAAAGGATCATCATCTTTTCCTTTCAGTGTTTCATATAGAGGCCCAGCTAGTAGACTGTAGTTAGGGATCCAGAAGCAGCAAACCCTGGCCTCCGCAGGAACCCCTAAGCTGTCTTCTAGTTTTAGAAAGGGGTAAGGCTGAAAATGGTTTCTTCCCTTTCCTGGGATGGGCTTCTCTGACCTTGTGTGAGAATGAAGCCCAGGCAGGTCACCGCAGTCTGTGATATTTGAGCTTTTTCTTGGACAACTTCTATCCTTTATTGGCTTGGTAGTTCAGAGGCCTCCTTAGTAGGGCTGGCGATCAGAATGTCGTCTGCATATTGAAGGAGGGTTTCCTTTTCCAGAGGTAGAACTTTTAGGTCTTTAGCTAAGCTTTCCCCAAAGACGGTGTGGGAATTTTTGCACCCTTGGGGCCAGACGGCCCGGAAGTATTGTTTTAGTTGTATGTTGAGTCCTGCCACTCACAAGCCAAAATTTCTTGTGACTCTGGGACTAATGGAATACAAAAGAAGGCATCATTGAAGACTAATACAGAATACCATGTCCTGGTGGTTGGTAGAATGACCAGCAGGGTGTAGGAATTAGGAGCAACTGGAGGTATATCCTCGGTGGCTTCACTGACTGTCCTGACATCCTTTACCAGGTCCCCAGCAGCCCATGGGGCTCTCGTGGTCAGACCAATCGCAGAATATGGAGCTCACCTGGGCAGGTACCCCACCCCCACCCCAGCCCACGGGGCTCTCGTGATCAGGCCCCTCCCAGGATACAGAGCTACCCTTGCAGGTACCGTGGCAGGGCTGGGCACACAGGAACCGTGCACATAGCCCTCATTGCAGAGCACCCCCAGCTCACCTGTCGCTCAGAGCTGACACAGAGCACCTCAGAGCAGGACTTGAACTAACAAACAGCAGCTGCGACAGGTCTGTGACCCTGGGCATCACTCCGTGAGGCCTCCCTCCACCTGGTCTTCCAGAGACTTCCACTGCACCCGGGGCACCAGGCCTCTGTCTCCAACCACCACCCACCCCTCCTCTCCCTGACTCCTGGGTTCCTCTCATTAGGAGAGGGTTTTCTTGAAGTTGTCTCCCACTCATGGGCCAGATAAAATGATTAGAAAACAAGCCAAAGCTGCAGCCCCTTGTCTATCCTGACTCTCAGGAGCCCACACCTGTTCCTTGGACCTGGCCGGTTCAGCAAGTTCCATTTTCTGCAACTGTGAGCCCCTGAGGGGTGATGATTGGCTGACCTGGGCAGCCTTACCGTGCCAGCCAGCCCTCCCCAGGTGTGCCTGGGTTGAGATCAATATAAATACCACTCCAGGCAGCAAGAGCCCCTGCAGCCGTGCCTGACGCCATTTTCTCTGCCCTGTCAGCAGTCTCGGGGCTGGGCTGGTGGGAGGGAGTGAGAGGCCACGGCTTTGTGGGTGGCCCAGTGTGAGTGGGGCTCTGCTGGACTTTCTGCAGCAGTTGCCAGGCTGCCACCTGCTAAAGAAGAGGATGTGTCACCCATACCTGCTGCTGGAATTTCTCCCTGGGCAGAGGTGAAGAAGGAAAAAAGCAGTGGGGGCAGGGACAGGACGGGTATCTCAGGCAGGGAAATGGAAATCTTCCAGAAGAGCACCCAGGGCCAGGACCATCCTGGCTGGCCTGCAGGCACCAAGTCGGCCGGCATGCTGTCACTCGTGTGGCTCTATGGCCCTTCCTCTAGGCTTTCAAGTCCTTGTATATATTCAGGTGTTTTACCTGGGACGGGTGGGAATAGTTCAGCAGCAACTGGCCTGGGGCTCAGCTCACGTTTACTCACAGATGCCTCGGCACAGTGTCCCAGCTTTGCAATGAGGACGCTTGTTGCGTGGGGGCTGCTGGCTGAATGGGAGACGATTCCCCACCACTGACCAACTTCAGAATTGTTTACAACTGGAGCAAGTACCCTGATACGGTTTTCCTCTGTGTAACTGGTGGGTTCTGTGTTTTTTTCTCTTTTTCGTTTTTGGTTCAAGGTAGATTTTATTCCTCTTTTTTGTATTTACAGATATAAGCATGGAAATAATTTATTCATATAAATACATGTATGTGCAGGGAATAATTGTTTTTTCTGTTTTATTTTTTAAATTTTATTTCTTTTTAATTTTGAATTTTATTTTATATTTTTATACAGCAGGTTCTTATTGGTTATCTATTTTATACATATAAATGTATACATGCCAATCCCAGTCTCTCAACTCCTCCCACCACCACCCCCCCAACAGCTTTCCCCCCTTGTTGTCCATACGTTTGTTGTCTACATCTGTTGCTCTATTTATGCCTTGCAAAATGGTTAATCTGTACAGTTTTTCTAGGTTCCACATATATGCATGAATATACAAGATTTGTTTTTCTCTTTCTGACTTACTTCACTCTGTATGACAGTCTCTAGATCCATCGACGTCTCTACAAATGACCCAATTTCATTCCTTTTCATGGCTTAGTAATATTCCATTTTATATATGTACCACAGCTTTATGCATTCGTCTGTCTGTGGGCATTTAGGTTGCTTCCATTACCTCGATATTGTAAATAGTGATGCAATGAACATTGCGGTGAATGACTCTTTTTGATTTATGGTTTTGTCTGGGTATATGTCCAGTACTGGGATTGCTGTATCATATGGTAATTCTATTGTTAGTTTCTTAAGAAATTCCATATTGTTCTCCATAATGACTGTATCAATTTATATTCCCAACAATAGTGGAAGAGGGTTCCTTTTCTCCACACCCTTTCCAGCATTTTTTGTTTGTAGATTTTCTATGATGCCTATTCTACCAGGTGTGAGGTGATACCTCATTGTTGAATCCATTTTGTTGAGCAAGGGGTAGGTCTTGTCTATTACATATTTGGCTTATGGAACGGTATCTGTGCTAATTTCAAACTCTGCTTTTATGCAGCACCCCAACTCACCTTCCCCCTTAAGCAAGCATAAGTTGGTTTTCTAAATTTGAGACCCTGTTCTGTTTTGTAATTCAGTTCATGTGTAGCCAAGTTCACATTCCGTGTATTAGTGATACCTTATGATGTTTCTTTTTCTGTGTGACTTATTTCACTTAGAATCATCGTGCCTCAATCCACTCATTATGCTGGTACGGGCCTGGTGACATAGATTTCATTGCTGAGTGGTATTCTGTTGTACATAAGTACCGCAACTTCTTTATCCATTATTTGCTCTCTGGGATATTTAACTTGTGCCGCAGAAGAGATTCCTGTAAAAAGAGCCGTCCCAAATTTTGGGGTGGCTGTGTCTTTTTGATTTTAATTTCCCTAAGCTATAGGACCATAAGTGGAAGTGCCCAAGGCTCTGTTGCTTTGTTTTTTAGATGTTTCAGGAAACACCATACACTTCTCCCGAGTGTCTGTTGGCAATTTACATCCCGCCCATCAGCATAACAAGGCTCCCAGTTCTCCATGGCCTGTCCTGCCTTTCTGGATTTTACACTTTTTCAGATGGCTCTTTTGACTGGGGGGAAGTGAGACTTCATTGTAGTGCAGATTTCCTTTGCAAGTTTGCTTGGTTGGCCAAAAAGGGCATATGCGTTTTTTCCTGAATATATTCAGGAAAAAACGCATACGCCCTTTTGGGCCAAGTGCATCATTGTGGACGTTCTGCCTCTTTTCCTATGCTTTCAATGCAATTCCAGTCTACCTCCTGAAATCGGTTTCCTGCAATTCTGCCCCGCTTTCAAGTCCTCTTGGCAGCCTTACTTCAGTATATTTTTGGACGATAGTTGTCATTTATAACTCTGCAGGTTTGTGAATTACAGTGCCCCTGAGCTCCTTTCTTCAACTCGCTTTCTTGTGAGCTGGCCGCAACACCGCAGGATGGCTTCAGGCCCTAATCTGGTTCCGGCACGGCACGCTGAGCCTTTGGTTATTTCCTCTTCCTGTTGGGAAATGAGAGTTAAATTTGCCCGTCCAGACACCTCCAGCTAGTCTCTCATTGGTTCTCGCTATTCCTGTTCATCTTCCGCAGAAATTGCAAACTGGGCCAAACAGGAGGTTAAAGGGACTGACTCTCCAAGTCGGGAGAGTGTTAGTAAAGCGTCTGGAATGTTGCACCCGAGTACCAGGGTACGAAAACTGAGACATATTTGAACACGTCTCCCGATCACATGGTTGATCATACTCTAGGTTCCACATGCATGTTTTAGCTGAAGGAAGAATACCTTAAACCTGGGTAGTTGAAACCCGTGGAATGGGTACCATGCAATATGACTTCAAAGGGTCTTCATTTGCTCACCGAACCTCTCCAATCCTATCACTGCTGCGTTTATGTCCCTGTACACATGCTTGATTCTCTTTCGGAGACATAGCAATCCATAGGTTTTAAGATACTTAAGAGTCAGGTACATTCTTAGGCGTTTAATATGCGGTGTTGAGTCCATTTCGTTGAGCAAGGAGTAGCTCTTGTCTATTCCATATTTGGCTTAAGGAACTTTATCTGTGCTCATTTCAATCTCTGGTTTTATGCAGCACCCCAACTCACCTTTACCCTTAAACAAGCATAAGTTGGTTTTCTAAATTTGAGACCCTGTTCTGTTCTGTAATTCAGTTCCTGTGTAGCCAAGTTTACATTCCGTGTATTACTGATATCTTATGATGTTTCTTTTTCTGTGTGACTTATTTCAGTTAGAATCATCGTACCTGAATCCACTCATTGTGCTGCTACGGGCCTGATGACATAGATTTCACTGCTGAGTGATACTGCATTGTACGTAAGTACCACAAGTTCTTTATCCATTTTTCACTTTCTGTGATATTGAACTTGTACGGTAAACGAGGTTCTTGTAAACAGAGGCGTCCCAAACATTGGGGTGGCTGTGTCTTTTTGATTTTAATTTCCCTAAGCTATAGGACCATAAGTGGAAGTGCCCTAGGCTCTGTTGCTTTGTTTTTTAGATGTTTCAGGAAACACCATACACTTCTCCCGAGTGTCTGTTGGCAGTTTACATCCCGCCCATCAGCATAACAAGGCTCCCAGGTCTCCATGGCCTGTCCTGCCTTTCTGGATTTTACACTTTTTTCAGATGGCCCTTTTGACCGGGGGGGGGGGAAGTGAGACTTCATTGTAGTGCAGATTTCCTTTGCAAGCTTGCTTGGTTGGCCAAAAAGGGCGTATGCGTTTTTTCCTGAATATATTCAGGAAAAAACGCATACGCCCTTTTTGGCCAAGTGCATCATTGTGGACGTTCTGCCTCTTTTCCTATGCTTTCAATGCAATTCCAGTCTACCTCCTGAAATCGGTTTCCTGCAATTCTGCCCCGCTTTCAAGTCCTCTTGGCAGCCTTACTTCAGTATATTTTTGGACGATAGCTGTCATTTATAACTCTGCAGGTTTGTGAATTACAGTGCCCCTGAGCTCCTTTCTTCAACTCGCTTTCTTGTGAGCTGGCCGCAACACCACAGGATGGCTTCAGGCCCTAATCTGGTTCCGGCACAGCACGCTGAGCCTTTGGTTAATTCCTCTTCCTGGTGGGAAATGAGAGTTAAATTTGCCCGTCCAGACACCTCCAGCTAGTCTCTCATTGCTTCTCCCTATTCCTGTTCATCTTCCGCAGAAATTGCAACCTGGGCCAAACAGGAGGTTAAAGGGACTGACTCTCCAAGTCGGGAGAGTGTTAGTAAAGCGTCTGGAATGTTGCACCCGAGTACCAGGGTACGAAAACTGAGACATATTTGAACACGTCTCCCGATCACATGGTTGATCATACTCTAGGTTCCACATGCATGTTTTAGCTGAAGGAAGAATACCTTAAACCTGGGTAGTTGAAACCCGTGGAATGGGCACCATGCAATATGACTTCAAAGGGTCTTCATTTGCTCACCGAACCTCTCCAATCCTATCACTGCTGCGTTTATGCCCCTGTACAGACGCTTGATTCTCTTTCAGACATAGCCATCCATACGTTTTAAGATTCTTACTAGTCAGGTATATTGTTAGGCGTTTTATATGGGGTGTTGAGTCCATTTCGTTGAGCAAGGAGTAGCTCTTGTCTATTCCATATTTGGCTTAAGGAACTTTATCTGTGCTCATTTCAATCTCTGGTTTTATGCAGCACCCCAACTCACCTTTACCCTTAAACAAGCATAAGTTGGTTTTCTAAATTTGAGACCCTGTTCTGTTCTGTAATTCAGTTCCTGTGTAGCCAAGTTTACATTCCGTGTATTACTGATATCTTATGATGTTTCTTTTTCGGTGTGACTTATTTCAGTTAGAATCATCATACCTGAATCCACTCATTGTGCTGCTAAGGGCCTGATGACATAGATTTCATTGCTGAGTGATATTGCCTTGTATGTAAGTACCACAACTTCTTTATCCATTTTTCACTTTCTGCGATATTGAACTTGTACCGTAAACGAGGTTCTTGTAAACAGAGCCGTCCCAAACTTTGGGGTGGCTGTGTCTTTTTAATTTTAATTTCCCTAATCTATAGGACCATAAGTGGAAGTGCCCTAGGCTCTGTTGCTTTGTTTTTTAGATGTTTCAGGAAACACCATACACTTCTCCAGAGTGGCTGTTGGCAATTTACATCCCGCCCATCAGCATAAGAAGGCTCCCAGTTCTCCATGCCCTGTCGTGCTTTTATGGATTTTACACTTTTTTCAGATGGCCCTTTTGACCAGGTGGAAGTGAGACTTCATTGTAGTGCACATTTCCTTTGCAAGCTTGCTTGGTTGGCCAAAAAGTATGTATGCGTTTTTTCCTGAATATATTCAGGAAAAAACACATACGCCCTTTTTGGCCAAGTGCATCATTGTCGAGGTTCTGACTCTCTTCATATGTTTTCAATGCAATTCCAGTCTACCTCCTGAAATCGGTTTCCTGCAATTCTGCCTTGCTTTCAATGTCTCTTCATAGCCTTACCTCAATATATTTTTTGAAAATAGTTGGCCTTTATAACTCTGCAGGTTTTTGAATTGCAGTGGCCCTTAGCCCCACTTTTCAGCTCTTATTTTTGTGGTCTTGCCCCATAACCACAGGATTCCTTGAAGCCCTATTTTTCTTCTGGGGCACCTTGCTGTGCCTTTGGTTAATTCTTCTTACTGATGTGGCATTAGAGTGACATGTGCCCATTTAACCGCTACAGCTTGTTTCTCACTGGTTCCCCCTATTCCCATTCATCCTCCACACTAACTGCAGACTGTGCGATACCAGAACTTAAAGGCATTGACTCCATGTGGGGATGTTGTTAGTAAAGCGGCTGGAATGTCGATCCGCAGCCCCAGGAGAGGAAAAATGAGGTGCGTTTTAGAAACCTTTCCCGATCATATGGTATACCAGTCGCTGGGTTTCCCAAGCATGGTCTAGCTGTAGGAAGATTCCCTTCAACCTGGAGTGTTGGGACCCTTGGACTGAGTAGCATGAAGTATTGCATTAAACTTTCGGCAGTTGCTCACCAAAGCTCACCAATCCTCTCAGCCCCAAGTGTCCAGCCTTATGTCTTATCCAGCTGTGGGTTTATATGTGGTCAATCCAGGTTGCATCACATCCCCTGAGCGAATTTTGTAAGAATTTTTCTCTCTTTCATTGTTTCAGCGTTTTCTTTTTAAAATTTATTTCTATAATGGGGTTTAGCTCATTTTCACTGCTGTGTTTGTGCCGCTCTGCACACACTTGATTCCCTTATGGAGATATATCAATACATGGGTTTTAAGATTCTTATTACTCAGATATATTTCTCTGCGGTGTATAGGGTGTGTTGAGGCCAGTTCATTGAGCAAGGTGTAGATCTTGTCTAATACCTATTTGGTTTATTGAACGGTATCTGTGCTAATTTCAAACTCTGGTTTTATGCATCACCCCACCTCTCCTTTCCCCTTAAGCTGACATAAGTGTGTTTTCTAAATGTGAGACACTGTTCTGTTCTGTAATTCATTTCTTGTGCAGCCATATTTACCCTCCCTCTATAAGTGATATCTTATGATATGTTTCTTTTTCTGTTTGACTTATTTCAAGTAGTATTATCGGACCTAAATCCATTCTTTATCCTTCTACTAGCCTTATTACATTGATTTCATGGTGAAGAGATATTCCATTGTACATAAGTACCACATCTTCTTTATCCATTGTTCTCTTTCCTGGGATATTTAAGGTGTACTGAAGTTGAGGTTCTTGTAAACAGAGTAGCCCTAAACTGTGGTGTGCTTGTGTCTTGTTGATTTTTAGACTTCCCTAGATATACTCCCATGATTGGAAGTGTCCTATGCTCTGTAGCTCTGTTTTTTAGATGATTTAGGAACCACCATACACTTCTCCAGAGTGGCTCTCAGCAGTTCACACACTGCCCATCAGCGTATAAAGGCTCCCTGTTCTCCATGGCCTGTCCTGCCTTTCTGGATTTTACACTTTTTTAGGATGGCCCTTTTGACCGGTGGGAAGTGAGACTTCTTTGTTGTGCACATTTACATTGCTTACTTGCTTCGTTGCCCATAAAGTGCGTATGCGTTTTTTCCTGGATATAATCAGGAAAAAACGCATACGCCCTTTTGGGCCAACTGCATCATTGTCGAAATTCTGCCGCTTTTCATGTGCATTAAAGACGAGTCCAATCTATCTCTTGAAATCTGTTTCTTGCAATTCTGTCTTGCATTCAGATCCTCTTCTTTGCCTTACCTCAACATATTTTTGGACATTAGTTTTCATTTATAACTCTGCAGGTTTGTGAATTGCAGTGACCCTGAGCTCCATTTTTTAAGTTGCTCTTTTGTGAGCTGTCCTCAAACCCGCAGGATTGCTTCAGGCCCTATTTTGGCTCCGGCGAGGCAGGCTGAGCCTTTCTTTAATTCTTATTCTTAATGGGAAATTAGAGTGATATGTGCCCGTCCAAACCCCTACAACTATTCTCTCATTGGTTCCCCCTCTTCCCGTTCATCCTCCTCACAATTTGCAAAATGTGTGAAACAGAAGTTTAAATGTGCTGATTCTCCAAGTGGGGAGATTCTAAGTAACATGGCTGGAATGGTGAACAGGAGCACCAGGAGAGGATAAATGAGGTGCATTTTAGACACATCTCCCGATCACATGGTGTACAGTCCTCTGGGTTTTCCATGCATGTTTTAGCTGTAGGAAGATCCCTTGAACCTGCAGATTTGGGACCCATTGAATGGGTACCAGGTAGTATTACTTTAAAGGGTGTGCATTTCCTCACCCAACCTCACATTTCTCTTAGCGCAAACAGTTTCCAGCCTTATGTCTCATCCTGCTGTGGGTCTAGATGTGTTCAATCCATGTTGCATCACCGTCCCTGAGGAAAAGTTGTAAGAGGTTTTCTCTGTCTCTCTGTCGTTTATTTTTTTCAATTTATTACTATATTGGTTACAGCTGATTTTCAAAGCTCTGTTTCTTGCTGCTGTACATCCACTTGATTCACGTACAGAGAGTCATCAATAAATTCTTTTTCAGATTCTTACCAGTCGTATATATTCTTTTCCGGTGACTTGAGTGTGCTGAGTGCAGTTCTTTTAGCTACCGTGTAGGCCTTGTTGATTATCAGTTTGGTATTTGGAATGGTATCTTTGCTAATTTCAACCTCCTGGATGATGCCTCACCCCTCCCCACCTTTCCCGTTTAGCAGCCTTATGCGTGTTTTCTACATATTTGACTATGTTTTTGTTTTGTAATTTATTTCATGTGTAGCCATTTTGGATTCCACCTTTAAGTGATATCTTATGATATGTGTCTTTTTCTTTTTGAATTCTGTCACTTAGAATGATCATACGTAACTCCTCCGGAGTTGTTACAACTGGCCATATTTCATTGATTTCCAGGCTGAATAATATTCCACTCTACCTAAGTACCACATCTCTATCCATTTTTTCCCTCCAGAGACATTTAAGTTATATCCTAGTCGAGGATCTTTTAAACAGAGAGGGGGTAAACATTGGGGTGCCTGTGTCCTCTCAATTTTTGTTTTTCCCAAGATATACGCCCATGAGTGCAAGTGCCCTATGCTCTGTAGCTCATTTTTTAGATGCTTTAGTAAACACAATACACTTCTCCAGAATGGCCGTTGGCAATATACATTTCCACTATAAGTCTCACAGGGCTCCCTCTTCTCGTTGCCCTGTCCTGCATTTCTGTTGTTTACGCTTTATGAGGATGGCTCTTCTGACTGATGCGAAGTGATATCTTTTGTAGTATTGACTTCCAGTGCCCACCTGTTTGGTTGGCTAAAAAAGTGTATGCCCTTTTCTTGAATATATACAGAAAAAAACGCATACACCCTTTTTGGCCAACCGCAATGTTGGCAATGTTGGCAATGTTCAGCTCCTTTTCTTGTGCTTAATGGCGAGTCCTTTCTACCTCCTCAAATCCCTTTCCTGCCATTCTCCCTTGCTTACAAGTCCTTTTCTCTGACTTTCCTCAAGACATTTTTCAGTGATGGATATTTTCAACTCTGCAGTTTTGTGAATTTTACTGCCCCTGAGTTCCATTGTTCAACTTGTGTTTATGGGAACTGGCCACAAAGCAGTGGGATTTCCTCAAGCCCTATACTGTTTCCATGGGCAACCCTAGCCTTTGGTCAATTCGTCTTCCTGATTGGAAATTAGAGTGACATGTGCCTGTCTGAACACCTAGGACTTGTCTCTCATTGTTCCTCATCCTTCCGCTTCATCCTCTGGACAAATTCCAAACTGTACGCAACAGGATGTTGACAGTGCTGACATCTCCAAGTGGGGAGACTGTTAGTAAAGACGCTGGAGGGGTGAACCCGAGCACCAGGAGATGAGGAGATGAGATGCCTTTTCCAAACTCTTCCCGATCAGACGGTATACCATCCTCTGGGTGTGACAGACATGTTTTAGCAGTAGGAAGAGTCCCATTCATGTAAGGAGAACACCAGGGCTTTTTCAAAATCAGTGTCTCCCCGAAACCCAAACTGGGGAAGTTTTTAAGCTACGGCTACACATATGTTCATTAAGGGCCTTGGGAAGTAGGCAGAGTCCAAACTTTAGATGATTGAAGTCTTCAGGGTCAGAAGCACTCACCACCAGCTTCCCTTAGGCTACACTTTAACTATCATTGATAGATGATGTCAATAAAAATATCTATTCTTTTTCAGATTATTTCCCCTTATAGGTTATTGCAAAATGTTGAGTGTAGTTCCCTGTGCTATACAGTAGTTCCTTGTTGATGATCTATTTTATACATAGCAGTGTGTATGTGTTAATTCCAAACTGTTAATTTATCCCTCCTCCCACCTTTCCCCTTTGGTAATAATAAATTATAAGATTTTATACTTCTCAGAAATGGGGGAGCTGAAAGAGAGGTATCATTTTCAATGGAAAAGCATTTAAAACAAGATTGAAGGTTTAACCAAGATTATTAGATGTACATCCTTGGAAAGAAATCACTTCGTTTCTCTAATATTGACCTGACGAATAAGACAAACCTTTTCACTGAACTTGCTTATAAAAAGTGATGGAAATATCAAATGGAAGTGTTAGAAACATCTTATTTTACCCGAGCCTTATACACTGTTCTATGTTAACTACAGTTTGGCTCACACATCTGTTCATTGAGGTTACAATAGTCTCAATTTCTGTTACTGATCCTCCAGAGTGGACCCCAACAAGTGTCCCCCTGCCCAGTGTCATTGGGGCCAACAGATCGAGACTGAGTTTGGTTCACAAGCAAAGGAAACTTTATATTTTGATCAGAGAATGGAGAGGTGAGAGCATGCACTACCCCGTGGGCTGTGGGCTGGGCTGCTGTGTAGAGATCCTGTCAGAGTCAGTGGGAGGGAGGGAGGCGGCAGAGCTCTCGAGGGCCGGGTTGGCTGTAGCTCAGGCTCTATATCGTGGAGTCTGCACTGGGCCCCAGGAGCTGAGGTGTCGACCCAGCCATTCTGCACTAGGAAATCTGGTCTGAAGTGCCGGGTGTGGAACCTCTGCATGCGGGACCCTAGGAGCACGTGAAATTAGACAAAGCACAAAGGATAAAAAAGGTTAGACTTGACTTTATTGCCCAGATTCTATTTTTATCTCCCAGGGATTTTTAATGGGCTTTGCTGGGGACAAACCCCTCCTCTGCCTTTTGTCCCGTTCCTCATTCTTGGAGTGCTGAGGGTGCAGACCCTTCTTCTGTAACTGCTGAATGCTGAGTTGGGAGCCCTCATACCCTGGGGCGAGGGTCAGAGCTTCTCCCCAGCAGCCTCCCGGTGACGTTGATTGTCCCCAGGACCCCTGCCTCCCTGCTCGTCCACCTGAGCACCAGCATTGGAAGTGTTATAGATTCTAATGACCTTTAAGGGTCCAGGAAAGAGATGTGCAGAGACGCTGTGGGGGCCGGTTTCACCCCGCCCCACATTTGTTCGGCCACCTTAGGCTGACCGTTTCTGCCAGCCTAGATGCTCTGACCAGTAGTCTGCACTTTCTTCAATTAGGCCCCTGAATTAACGTACAAACAGCACCAGGTGTCAGAGCCCTGCCCGCTCAACTCCCAGACAGTCCAGGGTCAGTGGTGATAAGGACCATGATGGCTACTGAGTCAACAGCCTTTTGAAGTAAACAGGAGTCCAGCCGGTCTTATTGGCCACCATCATCACGGTGTCTGTAGGCTTTTCTATGGTGACAGTGTGGTATACTGTTCCCCCGCCAAGATTATTAGCTCCCCTCTGGGTGCAGTAAGTCCTGCAAGCAGTAGTCTACTCTTTTGGGACACACTCTTGTTGTTTTATGAGAGAAACTCCAGGTCAAGTGATGTTCACACGAGTCGTCATGGTGCCCTGTTGCCCCCGGTTATCTCTCTGGATGTTGGAGTTGGAGGGCCTCCTCACTCGAGGTCGGTGTGCCCACGGAGCGAACCCTGCAACTTCAGGGCATGGTTGGTGGTTAGGATCACCACGTGGGGTCCTTTTCCCGTAGGAGGGAGGTGGCCTTTTGGGCTGCTGATTTCCAGGTTTTTAGATACCGCCAGTATCTTGGCCAGATGTGGCAGTGGGCCAAGCTCCTTAGTGACCGTAGTTTATCCTACCTGGATGGCATTCTTGCATTGTTCCATTTCAAGTGGTCCCAGTTTTTGCACTAATTCTCCAATGGCGATTCACCTTTCACCGGGAATGTAAAGGTCAAAGGGTTTAGCTAAATTAGGGAGTTCCAGGGCAAGGGTCTGAATTGACTGCTCTTTCCATTCTTGAAAGGCCACTTCTGGATTCTATTCAAAAGGATCATCATCTTTTCCTTTCAGTGTTTCATATAGAGGCCCAGCTAGTAGACTGTAGTTAGGGATCCAGAAGCAGCAAACCCTGGCCTCCCCAGGAACCCCTAAGCTGTCTTCTAGTTTTAGAAAGGGGTAAGGCTGAAAATGGTTTCTTCCCTTTCCTGGGATGGGCTTCTCTGACCTTGTGTGAGAATGAAGCCCAGGCAGGTCACCGCAGTCTGTGATATTTGAGCTTTTTCTTGGACAACTTCTATCCTTTATTGGCTTGGTAGTTCAGAGGCCTCCTTAGTAGGGCTGGCGATCAGAATGTCGTCTGCATATTGAAGGAGGGTTTCCTTTTCCAGAGGTAGAACTTTTAGGTCTTTAGCTAAGCTTTCCCCAAAGACGGTGTGGGAATTTTTGCACCCTTGGGGCCAGACGGCCCGGAAGTATTGTTTTAGTTGTATGTTGAGTCCTGCCACTCACAAGCCAAAATTTCTTGTGACTCTGGGACTAATGGAATACAAAAGAAGGCATCATTGAAGACTAATACAGAATACCATGTCCTGGTGGTTGGTAGAATGACCAGCAGGGTGTAGGAATTAGGAGCAACTGGAGGTATATCCTCGGTGGCTTCACTGACTGTCCTGACATCCTTTACCAGGTCCCCAGCAGCCCATGGGGCTCTCGTGGTCAGACCAATCGCAGAATATGGAGCTCACCTGGGCAGGTACCCCACCCCCACCCCAGCCCACGGGGCTCTCGTGATCAGGCCCCTCCCAGGATACAGAGCTACCCTTGCAGGTACCGTGGCAGGGCTGGGCACACAGGAACCGTGCACATAGCCCTCATTGCAGAGCACCCCCAGCTCACCTGTCGCTCAGAGCTGACACAGAGCACCTCAGAGCAGGACTTGAACTAACAAACAGCAGCTGCGACAGGTCTGTGACCCTGGGCATCACTCCGTGAGGCCTCCCTCCACCTGGTCTTCCAGAGACTTCCACTGCACCCGGGGCACCAGGCCTCTGTCTCCAACCACCACCCACCCCTCCTCTCCCTGACTCCTGGGTTCCTCTCATTAGGAGAGGGTTTTCTTGAAGTTGTCTCCCACTCATGGGCCAGATAAAATGATTAGAAAACAAGCCAAAGCTGCAGCCCCTTGTCTATCCTGACTCTCAGGAGCCCACACCTGTTCCTTGGACCTGGCCGGTTCAGCAAGTTCCATTTTCTGCAACTGTGAGCCCCTGAGGGGTGATGATTGGCTGACCTGGGCAGCCTTACCGTGCCAGCCAGCCCTCCCCAGGTGTGCCTGGGTTGAGATCAATATAAATACCACTCCAGGCAGCAAGAGCCCCTGCAGCCGTGCCTGACGCCATTTTCTCTGCCCTGTCAGCAGTCTCGGGGCTGGGCTGGTGGGAGGGAGTGAGAGGCCACGGCTTTGTGGGTGGCCCAGTGTGAGTGGGGCTCTGCTGGACTTTCTGCAGCAGTTGCCAGGCTGCCACCTGCTAAAGAAGAGGATGTGTCACCCATACCTGCTGCTGGAATTTCTCCCTGGGCAGAGGTGAAGAAGGAAAAAAGCAGTGGGGGCAGGGACAGGACGGGTATCTCAGGCAGGGAAATGGAAATCTTCCAGAAGAGCACCCAGGGCCAGGACCATCCTGGCTGGCCTGCAGGCACCAAGTCGGCCGGCATGCTGTCACTCGTGTGGCTCTATGGCCCTTCCTCTAGGCTTTCAAGTCCTTGTATATATTCAGGTGTTTTACCTGGGACGGGTGGGAATAGTTCAGCAGCAACTGGCCTGGGGCTCAGCTCACGTTTACTCACAGATGCCTCGGCACAGTGTCCCAGCTTTGCAATGAGGACGCTTGTTGCGTGGGGGCTGCTGGCTGAATGGGAGACGATTCCCCACCACTGACCAACTTCAGAATTGTTTACAACTGGAGCAAGTACCCTGATACGGTTTTCCTCTGTGTAACTGGTGGGTTCTGTGTTTTTTTCTCTTTTTCGTTTTTGGTTCAAGGTAGATTTTATTCCTCTTTTTTGTATTTACAGATATAAGCATGGAAATAATTTATTCATATAAATACATGTATGTGCAGGGAATAATTGTTTTTTCTGTTTTATTTTTTAAATTTTATTTCTTTTTAATTTTGAATTTTATTTTATATTTTTATACAGCAGGTTCTTATTGGTTATCTATTTTATACATATAAATGTATACATGCCAATCCCAGTCTCTCAACTCCTCCCACCACCACCCCCCCAACAGCTTTCCCCCCTTGTTGTCCATACGTTTGTTGTCTACATCTGTTGCTCTATTTATGCCTTGCAAAATGGTTAATCTGTACAGTTTTTCTAGGTTCCACATATATGCATGAATATACAAGATTTGTTTTTCTCTTTCTGACTTACTTCACTCTGTATGACAGTCTCTAGATCCATCGACGTCTCTACAAATGACCCAATTTCATTCCTTTTCATGGCTTAGTAATATTCCATTTTATATATGTACCACAGCTTTATGCATTCGTCTGTCTGTGGGCATTTAGGTTGCTTCCATTACCTCGATATTGTAAATAGTGATGCAATGAACATTGCGGTGAATGACTCTTTTTGATTTATGGTTTTGTCTGGGTATATGTCCAGTACTGGGATTGCTGTATCATATGGTAATTCTATTGTTAGTTTCTTAAGAAATTCCATATTGTTCTCCATAATGACTGTATCAATTTATATTCCCAACAATAGTGGAAGAGGGTTCCTTTTCTCCACACCCTTTCCAGCATTTTTTGTTTGTAGATTTTCTATGATGCCTATTCTACCAGGTGTGAGGTGATACCTCATTGTTGAATCCATTTGGTTGAGCAAGGGGTAGGTCTTGTCTATTACATATTTGGCTTATGGAACGGTATCTGTGCTAATTTCAAACTCTGCTTTTATGCAGCACCCCAACTCACCTTCCCCCTTAAGCAAGCATAAGTTGGTTTTCTAAATTTGAGACCCTGTTCTGTTTTGTAATTCAGTTCATGTGTAGCCAAGTTCACATTCCGTGTATTAGTGATACCTTATGATGTTTCTTTTTCTGTGTGACTTATTTCACTTAGAATCATCGTGCCTCAATCCACTCATTATGCTGGTACGGGCCTGGTGACATAGATTTCATTGCTGAGTGGTATTCTGTTGTACATAAGTACTGCAACTTCTTTATCCATTATTTGCTCTCTGGGATATTTAACTTGTGCCGCAGAAGAGATTCCTGTAAAAAGAGCCGTCCCAAATTTTGGGGTGGCTGTGTCTTTTTGATTTTAATTTCCCTAAGCTATAGGACCATAAGTGGAAGTGCCCAAGGCTCTGTTGCTTTGTTTTTTAGATGTTTCAGGAAACACCATACACTTCTCCCGAGTGTCTGTTGGCAATTTACATCCCGCCCATCAGCATAACAAGGCTCCCAGTTCTCCATGGCCTGTCCTGCCTTTCTGGATTTTACACTTTTTTCAGATGGCCCTTTTGACCGGGGGAAGTCAGACTTCATTGTAGTGCAGATTTCCTTTGCAAACTTGCTTGGTTGGCCAAAAAGGGCATATGCGTTTTTTCCTGAATATATTCAGGAAAAAACGCATACGCCCTTTTTGGCCAAGTGCATCATTGTGGACGTTCTGCCTCTTTTCCTATGCTTTCAATGCAATTCCAGTCTACCTCCTGAAATCGGTTTCCTGCAATTCTGCCCCGCTTTCAAGTCCTCTTGGCAGCCTTACTTCAGTATATTTTTGGACGATAGTTGTCATTTATAACTCTGCAGGTTTGTGAATTACAGTGCCCCTGAGCTCCTTTCTTCAACTCGCTTTCTTTTGAGCTGGCCGCAACACCGCAGGATGGCTTCAGGCCCTAATCTGGTTCCGGCACGGCACGCTGAGCCTTTGGTTAATTCCGCTTCCTGGTGGGAAATGAGAGTTAAATTTGCCCGTCCAGACACCTCCAGCTAGTCTCTCATTGGTTCTCGCTATTCCTGTTCATCTTCAGCAGAAATTGCAAACTGGGCCAAACAGGAGGTTAAAGGGACTGACTCTCCAAGTCGGGAGAGTGTTAGTAAAGCGTCTGGAATGTTGCACCCGAGTACCAGGGTACGAAAACTGAGACATATTTGAACACATCTCCCGATCACATGTTTGATCATACTCTAGGTTCCACATGCATGTTTTAGCTGAAGGAAGAATACCTTAAACCTGGATAGTTGAAACCCGTGGAATGGGTACCATGCAATATGACTTCAAAGGGTCTTCATTAGCTCACCGAACCTCTCCAATCCTATCACTGCTGCGTTTATGCCCCTGTACACATGCTGATTCTCTTTCAGAGACATAGCAATCCATAGGTTTTAAGATACTTACTAGTCAGGTACATTCTTAGGCGTTTAATATGCGGTGTTGAGTCCATTTCGTTGAGCAAGGAGTAGCTCTTGTCTATTCCATATTTGGGTTAAGGAACTTTATCTGTGCTCATTTCAATCTCTGGTTTTATGCAGCACCCCAACTCACCTTTCCCCTTAAGCAAGCATAAGTTGGTTTTCTAAATTTGAGACCCTGTTCTGTTCTGTAATTCAGTTCCTGTGTAGCCAAGTTTACATTCCGTGTATTACTGATATCTTATGATGTTTCTTTCTCTGGGTGACTTATTTCAGTTAGAATCATCGTACCTGAATCCACTCATTGTGCTGCTACGGGCCTGATGACATAGATTTCACTGCTGAGTGATACTGCATTGTACGTAAGTACCACAAGTTCTTTATCCATTTTTCACTTTCTGTGATATTGAACTTGTACGGTAAACGAGGTTCTTGTAAACAGAGGTGTCCCAAATTGGGGTGGCTGTGTCTTTTTGATTTTAATTTCCCTAAGCTATAGGACCATAAGTGGAAGTGCCCTAGGCTCTGTTGCTTTGTTTCTTAGATGTTTCAGGAAACACCATACACTTCTCCCAAGTGTCTGTTTGCAATTTACATCCCGCCCATCAGCATAACAAGGCTCCCAGTTCTCCATGGCCTGTCCTGCCTTTCTGGATTTTACACTTTTTCAGATGGCTCTTTTGACCGGGGGGAAGTGAGACTTCATTGTAGTGCAGATTTCCTTTGCAAGTTTGCTTGGTTGGCCAAAAAGGGCATATGCGTTTTTTCCTGAATATATTCAGGAAAAAACGCATACGCCCTTTTGGGCCAAGTGCATCATTGTGGACGTTCTGCCTCTTTTCCTATGCTTTCAATGCAATTCCAGTCTACCTCCTGAAATCGGTTTCCTGCAATTCTGCCCCGCTTTCAAGTCCTCTTGGCAGCCTTACTTCAGTATATTTTTGGACGATAGTTGTCATTTATAACTCTGCAGGTTTGTGAATTACAGTGCCCCTGAGCTCCTTTCTTCAACTCGCTTTCTTGTGAGCTGGCCGCAACACCGCAGGATGGCTTCAGGCCCTAATCTGGTTCCGGCACGGCACGCTGAGCCTTTGGTTATTTCCTCTTCCTGTTGGGAAATGAGAGTTAAATTTGCCCGTCCAGACACCTCCAGCTAGTCTCTCATTGGTTCTCGCTATTCCTGTTCATCTTCCGCAGAAATTGCAAACTGGGCCAAACAGGAGGTTAAAGGGACTGACTCTCCAAGTCGGGAGAGTGTTAGTAAAGCGTCTGGAATGTTGCACCCGAGTACCAGGGTACGAAAACTGAGACATATTTGAACACGTCTCCCGATCACATGGTTGATCATACTCTAGGTTCCACATGCATGTTTTAGCTGAAGGAAGAATACCTTAAACCTGGGTAGTTGAAACCCGTGGAATGGGTACCATGCAATATGACTTCAAAGGGTCTTCATTTGCTCACCGAACCTCTCCAATCCTATCACTGCTGCGTTTATGTCCCTGTACACATGCTTGATTCTCTTTCGGAGACATAGCAATCCATAGGTTTTAAGATACTTAAGAGTCAGGTACATTCTTAGGCGTTTAATATGCGGTGTTGAGTCCATTTCGTTGAGCAAGGAGTAGCTCTTGTCTATTCCATATTTGGCTTAAGGAACTTTATCTGTGCTCATTTCAATCTCTGGTTTTATGCAGCACCCCAACTCACCTTTACCCTTAAACAAGCATAAGTTGGTTTTCTAAATTTGAGACCCTGTTCTGTTCTGTAATTCAGTTCCTGTGTAGCCAAGTTTACATTCCGTGTATTACTGATATCTTATGATGTTTCTTTTTCTGTGTGACTTATTTCAGTTAGAATCATCGTACCTGAATCCACTCATTGTGCTGCTACGGGCCTGATGACATAGATTTCACTGCTGAGTGATACTGCATTGTATGTAAGTACCACAAGTTCTTTATCCATTTTTCACTTTCTGTGATATTGAACTTGTACGGTAAACGAGGTTCTTGTAAACAGAGGCGTCCCAAACATTGGGGTGGCTGTATCTTTTTGATTTTAATTTCCCGAAGCTATAGGACCATAAGTGGAAGTGCCCTAGGCTCTGTTGCTTTGTTTTTTAGATGTTTCAGGAAACACCATACACTTCTCCCGAGTGTCTGTTGGCAGTTTACATCCCGCCCATCAGCATAACAAGGCTCCCAGGTCTCCATGGCCTGTCCTGCCTTTCTGGATTTTACACTTTTTTCAGATGGCCCTTTTGACCGGGGGGGGGGGGAAGTGAGACTTCATTGTAGTGCAGATTTCCTTTGCAAGCTTGCTTGGTTGGCCAAAAAGGGCGTATGCGTTTTTTCCTGAATATATTCAGGAAAAAACGCATACGCCCTTTTTGGCCAAGTGCATCATTGTGGACGTTCTGCCTCTTTTCCTATGCTTTCAATGCAATTCCAGTCTACCTCCTGAAATCGGTTTCCTGCAATTCTGCCCCGCTTTCAAGTCCTCTTGGCAGCCTTACTTCAGTATATTTTTGGACGATAGTTGTCATTTATAACTCTGCAGGTTTGTGAATTACAGTGCCCCTGAGCTCCTTTCTTCAACTCGTTTTCTTGTGAGCTGGCCGCAACACCGCAGGATGGCTTCAGGCCCTAATCTGGTTCCGGCACGGCACGCTGAGGCTTTGGTTATTTCCTCTTCCTGGTGGGAAATGAGAGTTAAATTTGCCCGTCCAGACACCTCCAGCTAGTCTCTCATTGGTTCTCGCTATTCCTGTTCATCTTCCGCAGAAATTGCAAACTGGGCCAAACAGGAGGTTAAAGGGACTGACTCTCCAAGTCGGGAGAGTGTTAGTAAAGCGTCTGGAATGTTGCACCCGAGTACCAGGGTACGAAAACTGAGACATATTTGAACACGTCTCCCGATCACATGGTTGATCATACTCTAGGTTACACATGCATGTTTTAGCTGAAGGAAGAATACCTTAAACCTGGGTAGTTGAAACCTGTGGAATGGATACCATGCAATATGACTTCAAAGGGTCTTCATTTGCTCACCGAACCTCTCCAATCCTATCACTGCTGCGTTTATGTCCCTGTACACATGCTTGATTCTCTTTCGGAGACATAGCAATCCATCGGTTTTAAGATACTTAAGAGTCAGGTACATTCTTAGGCGTTTAATATGCGGTGTTGAGTCCATTTCGTTGAGCAAGGAGTAGCTCTTGTCTATTCCATATTTGGCTTAAGGAACTTTATCTGTGCTCATTTCAATCTCTGGTTTTATGCAGCACCCCAACTCACCTTTACCCTTAAACAAGCATAAGTTGGTTTTCTAAATTTGAGACCCTGTTCTGTTCTGTAATTCAGTTCCTGTGTAGCCAAGTTCACATTCCGTGTATTAGTGATACCTTATGATGTTTCTTTTTCTGTGTGACTTATTTCACTTAGAATCATCGTGCCTCAATCCACTCATTATGCTGGTACGGGCCTGGTGACATAGATTTCATTGCTGAGTGGTATTCTGTTGTACATAAGTACCGCAACTTCTTTATCCATTATTTGCTCTCTGGGATATTTAACTTGTGCCGCAGAAGAGATTCCTGTAAAAAGAGCCGTCCCAAATTTTGGGGTGGCTGTGTCTTTTTGATTTTAATTTCACTAAGCTATAGGACCATAAGTGGAAGTGCCCTAGGCTCTGTTGCTTTGTTTTTTAGATGTTTCAGGAAACACCATACACTTCTCCCGAGTGTCCGTTGGCAATTTACATCCCGCCCATCAGCATAACAAGGCTCCCAGTTCTCCATGGCCTGTCCTGCCTTTCTGGATTTTACACTTTTTTCAGATGGCCCTTTTGACCGGGGGGAAGTGAGACTTCATTGTAGTGCAGATTTCCTTTGCAAACTTGCTTGGTTGGCCAAAAAGGGCATATGCGTTTTTTCCTGAATATATTCAGGAAAAAACGCATATGCCCTTTTTGGCCAAGTGCATCATTGTGGACGTTCTGCCTCTTTTCCTATGCTTTCAATGCAATTCCAGTCTACCTCCTGAAATCGGTTTCCTGCAATTCTGCCCCGCTTTCAAGTCCTCTTGGCAGCCTTACTTCAGTATATTTTTGGACGATAGTTGTCATTTATAACTCTGCAGGTTTGTGAATTACAGTGCCCCTGAGCTCCTTTCTTCAACTCGCTTTCTTTTGAGCTGGCCGCAACACCGCAGGATGGCTTCAGGCCCTAATCTGGTTCCGGCACGGCACGCTGAGCCTTTGGTTAATTCCGCTTCCTGGTGGGAAATGAGAGTTAAATTTGCCCGTCCAGACACCTCCAGCTAGTCTCTCATTGGTTCTCGCTATTCCTGTTCATCTTCAGCAGAAATTGCAAACTGGGCCAAACAGGAGGTTAAAGGGACTGACTCTCCAAGTCGGGAGAGTGTTAGTAAAGCGTCTGGAATGTTGCACCCGAGTACCAGGGTACGAAAACTGAGACATATTTGAACACATCTCCCGATCACATGTTTGATCATACTCTAGGTTCCACATGCATGTTTTAGCTGAAGGAAGAATACCTTAAACCTGGATAGTTGAAACCCGTGGAATGGGTACCATGCAATATGACTTCAAAGGGTCTTCATTTGCTCACCGAACCTCTCCAATCCTATCACTGCTGCGTTTATGCCCCTGTACACATGCTGATTCTCTTTCAGAGACATAGCAATCCATAGGTTTTAAGATACTTACTAGTCAGGTACATTCTTAGGCGTTTACTATGCGGTGTTGAGTCCATTTCGTTGAGCAAGGAGTAGCTCTTGTCTATTCCATATTTGGGTTAAGGAACTTTATCTGTGCTCATTTCAATCTCTGGTTTTATGCAGCACCCCAACTCACCTTTCCCCTTAAGCAAGCATAAGTTGGTTTTCTAAATTTGAGACCCTGTTCTGTTCTGTAATTCAGTTCCTGTGTAGCCAAGTTTACATTCCGTGTATTAGTGATATCTTATGATGTTTCTTTCTCTGGGTGACTTATTTCAGTTAGAATCATCGTACCTGAATCCACTCATTGTGCTGCTACGGGCCTGATGACATAGATTTCACTGCTGAGTGATACTGCATTGTACGTAAGTACCACAAGTTCTTTATCCATTTTTCACTTTCTGTGATATTGAACTTGTACGGTAAACGAGGTTCTTGTAAACAGAGGCGTCCCAAATTGGGGTGGCTGTGTCTTTTTGATTTTAATTTCCCTAAGCTATAGGACCATAAGTGGAAGTGCCCTAGGCTCTGTTGCTTTGTTTCTTAGATGTTTCAGGAAACACCATACACTTCTCCCAAGTGTCTGTTTGCAATTTACATCCCACCCATCAGCATAACAAGGCTCCCAGTTCTCCATGGCCTGTCCTGCCTTTCTGGATTTTACACTTTTTCAGATGGCTCTTTTGACCGGGGGGAAGTGAGACTTCATTGTAGTGCAGATTTCCTTTGCAAGTTTGCTTGGTTGGCCAAAAAGGGCATATGCGTTTTTTCCTGAATATATTCAGGAAAAAATGCATACGCCCTTTTGGGCCAAGTGCATCATTGTGGACGTTCTGCCTCTTTTCCTATGCTTTCAATGCAATTCCAGTCTACCTCCTGAAATCGGTTTCCTGCAATTCTGCCCCGCTTTCAAGTCCTCTTGGCAGCCTTACTTCAGTATATTTTTGGACGATAGTTGTCATTTATAACTCTGCAGGTTTGTGAATTACAGTGCCCCTGAGCTCCTTTCTTCAACTCGCTTTCTTGTGAGCTGGCCGCAACACCGCAGGATGGCTTCAGGCCCTAATCTGGTTCCGGCACGGCACGCTGAGCCTTTGGTTATTTCCTCTTCCTGTTGGGAAATGAGAGTTAAATTTGCCCGTCCAGACACCTCCAGCTAGTCTCTCATTGGTTCTCGCTATTCCTGTTCATCTTCCGCAGAAATTGCAAACTGGGCCAAACAGGAGGTTAAAGGGACTGACTCTCCAAGTCGGGAGAGTGTTAGTAAAGCGTCTGGAATGTTGCACCCGAGTACCAGGTACGAAAACTGAGACATATTTGAACACGTCTCCCGATCACATGGTTGATCATACTCTAGGTTCCACATGCATGTTTTAGCTGAAGGAAGAATACCTTAAACCTGGGTAGTTGAAACCCGTGGAATGGGTACCATGCAATATGACTTCAAAGGGTCTTCATTTGCTCACTGAACCTCTCCAATCCTATCACTGCTGCGTTTATGTCCCTGTACACATGCTTGATTCTCTTTCGGAGACATAGCAATCCATAGGTTTTAAGATACTTAAGAGTCAGGTACATTCTTAGGCGTTTAATATGCGGTGTTGAGTCCATTTCATTGAGCAAGGAGTAGCTCTTGTCTATTCCATATTTGGCTTAAGGAACTTTATCTGTGCTCATTTCAATCTCTGGTTTTATGCAGCACCCCAACTCACCTTTACCCTTAAACAAGCATAAGTTGGTTTTCTAAATTTGAGACCCTGTTCTGTTCTGTAATTCAGTTCCTGTGTAGCCAAGTTTACATTCCGTGTATTACTGATATCTTATGATGTTTCTTTCTCTGTGTGACTTATTTCAGTTAGAATCATCGTACCTGAATCCACTCATTGTGCTGCTACGGGCCTGATGACATAGATTTCACTGCTGAGTGATACTGCATTGTATGTAAGTACCACAAGTTCTTTATCCATTTTTCACTTTCTGTGATATTGAACTTGTACGGTAAACGAGGTTCTTGTAAACAGAGGCATCCCAAACATTGGGGTGGCTGTATCTTTTTGATTTTAATTTCCCGAAGCTATAGGACCATAAGTGGAAGTGCCCTAGGCTCTGTTGCTTTGTTTTTTAGATGTTTCAGGAAACACCATACACTTCTCCCGAGTGTCTGTTGGCAGTTTACATCCCGCCCATCAGCATAACAAGGCTCCCAGGTCTCCATGGCCTGTCCTGCCTTTCTGGATTTTACACTTTTTTCAGATGGCCCTTTTGACCGGGGGGGGGGGAAGTGAGACTTCATTGTAGTGCAGATTTCCTTTGCAAGCTTGCTTGGTTGGCCAAAAAGGGCGTATGCGTTTTTTCCTGAATATATTCAGGAAGAAACGCATACGCCCTTTTTGGCCAAGTGCATCATTGTGGACGTTCTGCCTCTTTTCCTATGCTTTCAATGCAATTCCAGTCTACCTCCTGAAATCGGTTTCCTGCAATTCTGCCCCGCTTTCAAGTCCTCTTGGCAGCCTTACTTCAGTATATTTTTGGACGATAGTTGTCATTTATAACTCTGCAGGTTTGTGAATTACAGTGCCCCTGAGCTCCTTTCTTCAACTCGTTTTCTTGTGAGCTGGCCGCAACACCGCAGGATGGCTTCAGGCCCTAATCTGGTTCCGGCACGGCACGCTCTGCCTTTGGTTATTTCCTCTTCCTGTTGGGAAATGAGAGTTAAATTTGCCCGTCCAGACACCTCCAGCTAGTCTCTCATTGGTTCTCGCTATTCCTGTTCATCTTCCGCAGAAATTGCAAACTGGGCCAAACAGGAGGTTAAAGGGACTGACTCTCCAAGTCGGGAGAGTGTTAGTAAAGCGTCTGGAATGTTGCACCCGAGTACCAGGGTACGAAAACTGAGACATATTTGAACACGTCTCCCGATCACATGGTTGATCATACTCTAGGTTCCACATGCATGTTTTAGCTGAAGGAAGAATACCTTAAACCTGGGTAGTTGAAACCCGTGGAATGGATACCATGCAATATGACTTCAAAGGGTCTTCATTTGCTCACCGAACCTCTCCAATCCTATCACTGCTGCGTTTATGTCCCTGTACACATGCTTGATTCTCTTTCGGAGACATAGCAATCCATCGGTTTTAAGATACTTAAGAGTCAGGTACATTCTTAGGCGTTTAATATGCGGTGTTGAGTCCATTTCGTTGAGCAAGGAGTAGCTCTTGTCTATTCCATATTTGGCTTAAGGAACTTTATCTGTGCTCATTTCAATCTCTGGTTTTATGCAGCACCCCAACTCACCTTTACCCTTAAACAAGCATAAGTTGGTTTTCTAAATTTGAGACCCTGTTCTGTTCTGTAATTCAGTTCCTGTGTAGCCAAGTTTACATTCCGTGTATTACTGATATCTTATGATGTTTCTTTTTCTGTGTGACTTATTTCAGTTAGAATCATCGTACCTGAATCCACTCATTGTGCTGCTACGGGCCTGATGACATAGATTTCACTGCTGAGTGATACTGCATTGTACGTAAGTACCACAAGTTCTTTATCCATTTTTCACTTTCTGTGATATTGAACTTGTACGGTAAACGAGGTTCTTGTAAACAGAGGCGTCCCAAACATTGGGGTGGCTGTATCTTTTTGATTTTAATTTCCCTAAGCTATAGGACCATAAGTGGAAGTGCCCTAGGCTCTGTTGCTTTGTTTTTTAGATGTTTCAGGAAACACCATACACTTCTCCCGAGTGTCTGTTGGCAGTTTACATCCCGCCCATCAGCATAACAAGGCTCCCAGTTCTCCATGGCCTGTCCTGCCTTTCTGGATTTTACACTTTTTTCAGATGGCCCTTTTGACCGGGGTGGGGGGGGAAGTGAGACTTCATTGTAGTGCAGATTTCCTTTGCAAGCTTGCTTGGTTGGCCAAAAAGGGCGTATGCGTTTTTTCCTGAATATATTCAGGAAAAAACGCATACGCCCTTTTTGGCCAAGTGCATCATTGTGGACGTTCTGCCTCTTTTCCTATGCTTTCAATGCAATTCCAGTCTACCTCCTGAAATCGGTTTCCTGCAATTCTGCCCCGCTTTCAAGTCCTCTTGGCAGCCTTACTTCAGTATATTTTTGGACGATAGCTGTCATTTATAACTCTGCAGGTTTGTGAATTACAGTGCCCCTGAGCTCCTTTCTTCAACTCGTTTTCTTGTGAGCTGGCCGCAACACCGCAGGATGGCTTCAGGCCCTAATCTGGTTCCGGCACGGCACGCTGAGCCTTTGGTTATTTCCTCTTCCTGGTGGGAAATGAGAGTTAAATTTGCCCGTCCAGACACCTCCAGCTAGTCTCTCATTGGTTCTCGCTATTCCTGTTCATCTTCCGCAGAAATTGCAAACTGGGCCAAACAGGAGGTTAAAGGGACTGACTCTCCAAGTGGGGAGAGTGTTAGTAAAGCGTCTGGAATGTTGCACCCGAGTACCAGGGTACGAAAACTGAGACATATTTGAACACGTCTCCCGATCACATGGTTGATCATACTCTAGGTTCCACATGCATGTTTTAGCTGAAGGAAGAATACCTTAAACCTGGGTAGTTGAAACCCGTGGAATGGGTACCATGCAATATGACTTCAAAGGGTCTTCATTTGCTCACCGAACCTCTCCAATCCTATCACTGCTGCGTTTATGTCCCTGTACACATGCTTGATTCTCTTTCGGAGACATAGCAATCCATAGGTTTTAAGATACTTAAGAGTCAGGTACATTCTTAGGCGTTTAATATGCGGTGTTGAGTCCATTTCGTTGAGCAAGGAGTAGCTCTTGTCTATTCCATATTTGGCTTAAGGAACTTTATCTGTGCTCATTTCAATCTCTGGTTTTATGCAGCACCCCAACTCACCTTTACCCTTAAACAAGCATAAGTTGGTTTTCTAAATTTGAGACCCTGTTCTGTTCTGTAATTCAGTTCCTGTGTAGCCAAGTTTACATTCCGTGTATTACTGATATCTTATGATGTTTCTTTTTCTGTGTGACTTATTTCAGTTAGAATCATCGTACCTGAATCCACTCATTGTGCTGCTACGGGCCTGATGACATAGATTTCACTGCTGAGTGATACTGCATTGTACGTAAGTACCACAAGTTCTTTATCCATTTTTCACTTTCTGTGATATTGAACTTGTACGGTAAACGAGGTTCTTGTAAACAGAGGCATCCCAAACATTGGGGTGGCTGTATCTTTTTGATTTTAATTTCCCTAAGCTATAGGACCATAAGTGGAAGTGCCCTAGGCTCTGTTGCTTTGTTTTTTAGATGTTTCAGGAAACACCATACACTTCTCCCGAGTGTCTGTTGGCAGTTTACATCCCGCCCATCAGCATAACAAGGCTCCCAGTTCTCCATGGCCTGTCCTGCCTTTCTGGATTTTACACTTTTTTCAGATGGCCCTTTTGACCGGGGTGGGGGGGGAAGTGAGACTTCATTGTAGTGCAGATTTCCTTTGCAAGCTTGCTTGGTTGGCCAAAAAGGGCGTATGCGTTTTTTCCTGAATATATTCAGGAAAAAACGCATACGCCCTTTTTGGCCAAGTGCATCATTGTGGACGTTCTGCCTCTTTTCCTATGCTTTCAATGCAATTCCAGTCTACCTCCTGAAATCGGTTTCCTGCAATTCTGCCCCGCTTTCAAGTCCTCTTGGCAGCCTTACTTCAGTATATTTTTGGACGATAGTTGTCATTTATAACTCTGCAGGTTTGTGAATTACAGTGCCCCTGAGCTCCTTTCTTCAACTCGTTTTCTTGTGAGCTGGCCGCAACACCGCAGGATGGCTTCAGGCCCTAATCTGGTTCCGGCACGGCACGCTGAGCCTTTGGTTATTTCCTCTTCCTGGTGGGAAATGAGAGTTAAATTTGCCCGTCCAGACACCTCCAGCTAGTCTCTCATTGGTTCTCGCTATTCCTGTTCATCTTCCGCAGAAATTGCAAACTGGGCCAAACAGGAGGTTAAAGGGACTGACTCTCCAAGTCGGGAGAGTGTTAGTAAAGCGTCTGGAATGTTGCACCCGAGTACCAGGGTACGAAAACTGAGACATATTTGAACACGTCTCCCGATCACATGGTTGATCATACTCTAGGTTCCACATGCATGTTTTAGCTGAAGGAAGAATACCTTAAACCTGGGTAGTTGAAACCCGTGGAATGGGTACCATGCAATATGACTTCAAAGGGTCTTCATTTGCTCACCGAACCTCTCCAATCCTATCACTGCTGCGTTTATGTCCCTGTACACATGCTTGATTCTCTTTCGGAGACATAGCAATCCATAGGTTTTAAGATACTTAAGAGTCAGGTACATTCTTAGGCGTTTAATATGCGGTGTTGAGTCCATTTCGTTGAGCAAGGAGTAGCTCTTGTCTATTCCATATTTGGCTTAAGGAACTTTATCTGTGCTCATTTCAATCTCTGGTTTTATGCAGCACCCCAACTCACCTTTCCCCTTAAGCAACCATAAGTTGGTTTTCTAAATTTGAGACCCTGTTCTGTTCTGTAATTCAGTTCCTGTGTAGCCAAGTTTACATTCCGTGTATTACTGATATCTTATGATGTTTCTTTTTCTGTGTGACTTATTTCAGTTAGAATCATCGTACCTGAATCCACTCATTGTGCTGCTACGGGCCTGATGACATAGATTTCACTGCTGAGTGATACTGCATTGTACGTAAGTACCACAAGTTCTTTATCCATTTTTCACTTTCTGTGATATTGAACTTGTACGGTAAACGAGGTTCTTGTAAACAGAGGCGTCCCAAACTTTGGGGTGGCTGTATCTTTTTGATTTTAATTTCCCTAAGCTATAGGACCATAAGTGGAAGTGCCCTAGGCTCTGTTGCTTTGTTTTTTAGATGTTTCAGGAAACACCATACACTTCTCCCGAGTGTCTGTTGGCAGTTTACATCCCGCCCATCAGCATAACAAGGCTCCCAGTTCTCCATGGCCTGTCCTGCCTTTCTGGATTTTACACTTTTTTCAGATGGCCCTTTTGACCGGGGTGGGGGGGGAAGTGAGACTTCATTGTAGTGTAGATTTCCTTTGCAAGCTTGCTTGGTTGGCCAAAAAGGGCGTATGCGTTTTTTCCTGAATATATTCAGGAAAAAACGCATACGCCCTTTTTGGCCAAGTGCATCATTGTGGACGTTCTGCCTCTTTTCCTATGCTTTCAATGCAATTCCAGTCTACCTCCTGAAATCGGTTTCCTGCAATTCTGCCCCGCTTTCAAGTCCTCTTGGCAGCCTTACTTCAGTATATTTTTGGACGATAGTTGTCATTTATAACTCTGCAGGTTTGTGAATTACAGTGCCCCTGAGCTCCTTTCTTCAACTCGTTTTCTTGTGAGCTGGCCGCAACACCGCAGGATGGCTTCAGGCCCTAATCTGGTTCCGGCACGGCACGCTGAGCCTTTGGTTATTTCCTCTTCCTGGTGGGAAATGAGAGTTAAATTTGCCCGTCCAGACACCTCCAGCTAGTCTCTCATTGGTTCTCGCTATTCCTGTTCATCTTCCGCAGAAATTGCAAACTGGGCCAAACAGGAGGTTAAAGGGACTGACTCTCCAAGTCGGGAGAGTGTTAGTAAAGCGTCTGGAATGTTGCACCCGAGTACCAGGGTACGAAAACTGAGACATATTTGAACACGTCTCCCGATCACATGGTTGATCATACTCTAGGTTCCACATGCATGTTTTAGCTGAAGGAAGAATACCTTAAACCTGGGTAGTTGAAACCCGTGGAATGGGTACCATGCAATATGACTTCAAAGGGTCTTCATTTGCTCACCGAACCTCTCCAATCCTATCACTGCTGCGTTTATGTCCCTGTACACATGCTTGATTCTCTTTCGGAGACATAGCAATCCATAGGTTTTAAGATACTTAAGAGTCAGGTACATTCTTAGGCGTTTAATATGCGGTGTTGAGTCCATTTCGTTGAGCAAGGAGTAGCTCTTGTCTATTCCATATTTGGCTTAAGGAACTTTATCTGTGCTCATTTCAATCTCTGGTTTTATGCAGCACCCCAACTCACCTTTCCCCTTAAGCAAGCATAAGTTGGTTTTCTAAATTTGAGACCCTGTTCTGTTCTGTAATTCAGTTCCTGTGTAGCCAAGTTTACATTCCGTGTATTACTGATATCTTATGATGTTTCTTTTTCTGTGTGACTTATTTCAGTTAGAATCATCGTACCTGAATCCACTCATTGTGCTGCTACGGGCCTGATGACATAGATTTCACTGCTGAGTGATACTGCATTGTATGTAAGTACCACAAGTTCTTTATCCATTTTTCACTTTCTGTGATATTGAACTTGTACGGTAAACGAGGTTCTTGTAAACAGAGGCGTCCCAAACTTTGGGGTGGCTGTATCTTTTTGATTTTAAATTCCCTAAGCTATAGGACCATAAGTGGAAGTGCCCTAGGCTCTGTTGCTTTGTTTTTTAGATGTTTCAGGAAACACCATACACTTCTCCCGAGTGTCTGTTGGCAGTTTACATCCCGCCCATCAGCATAACAAGGCTCCCAGTTCTCCATGGCCTGTCCTGCCTTTCTGGATTTTACACTTTTTTCAGATGGCCCTTTTGACCGGGGGGGGGGGGGAAGTGAGACTTCATTGTAGTGCAGATTTCCTTTGCAAGCTTGCTTGGTTGGCCAAAAAGGGCGTATGCGTTTTTTCCTGAATATATTCAGGAAAAAACGCATACGCTCTTTTTGGCCAAGTGCATCATTGTGGACGTTCTGCCTCTTTTCCTATGCTTTCAATGCAATTCCAGTCTACCTCCTGAAATCGGTTTCCTGCAATTCTGCCCCGCTTTCAAGTCCTCTTGGCAGCCTTACTTCAGTATATTTTTGGACGATAGTTGTCATTTATAGCTCTGCAGGTTTGTGAATTACAGTGCCCCTGAGCTCCTTTCTTCAACTCGTTTTCTTGTGAGCTGGCCGCAACACCGCAGGATGGCTTCAGGCCCTAATCTGGTTCCGGCACGGCACGCTGAGCCTTTGGTTATTTCCTCTTCCTGGTGGGAAATGAGAGTTAAATTTGCCCGTCCAGACACCTCCAGCTAGTCTCTCATTGGTTCTCGCTATTCCTGTTCATCTTCCGCAGAAATTGCAAACTGGGCCAAACAGGAGGTTAAAGGCGCTGACTCTCCAAGTGGGGAGAGTGTTAGTAAAGCGTCTGGAATGTTGCACCCGAGTACCAGGGTACGAAAACTGAGACATATTTGAACACGTCTCCCGATCACATGGTTGATCATACTCTAGGTTCCACATGCATGTTTTAGCTGAAGGAAGAATACCTTAAACCTGGGTAGTTGAAACCCGTGGAATGGGTACCATGCAATATGACTTCAAAGGGTCTTCATTTGCTCACCGAACCTCTCCAATCCTATCACTGCTGCGTTTATGTCCCTGTACACATGCTTGATTCTCTTTCAGAGACATAGCAATCCATAGGTTTTAAGATACTTAAGAGTCAGGTACATTCTTAGGCGTTTAATATGCGGTGTTGAGTCCATTTCGTTGAGCAAGGAGTAGCTCTTGTGTATTCCATATTTGGCTTAAGGAACTTTATCTGTGCTCATTTCAATCTCTGGTTTTATGCAGCACCCCCAACTCACCTTTACCCTTAAACAAGCATAAGTTGGTTTTCTAAATTTGAGACCCTGTTCTGTTCTGTAATTCAGTTCCTGTGTAGCCAAGTTTACATTCCGTGTATTACTGATATCTTATGATGTTTCTTTCTCTGTGTGACTTATTTCAGTTAGAATCATCGTTCCTGAATCCACTCATTGTGCTGCTACGGGCCTGATGACATAGATTTCACTGCTGAGTGATACTGCATTGTACGTAAGTACCACAAGTTCTTTATCCATTTTTCACTTTCTGTGATATTGAACTTGTACGGTAAACGAGGTTCTTGTAAACAGAGGCGTCCCAAACATTGGGGTGGCTGTATCTTTTTGATTTTAATTTCCCTAAGCTATAGGACCATAAGTGGAAGTGCCCTAGGCTCTGTTGCTTTGTTTTTTAGATGTTTCAGGAAACACCATACACTTCTCCCGAGTGTCTGTTGGCAATTTACATCCCGCCCATCAGCATAACAAGGCTCCCAGTTCTCCATGGCCTGTCCTGCCTTTCTGGATTTTACACTTTTTTCAGATGGCCCTTTTGACCGGGGGGAAGTGAGACTTCATTGTAGTGCAGATTTCCTTTGCAAGCTTGCTTGGTTGGCCAAAAAGGGCGTATGCGTTTTTTCCTGAATATATTCAGGAAAAAACGCATACGCCCTTTTTGGCCAAGTGCATCATTGTGGACGTTCTGCCTCTTTTCCTATGCTTTCAATGCAATTCCAGTCTACCTCCTGAAATCGGTTTCCTGCAATTCTGCCCCGCTTTCAAGTCCTCTTGGCAGCCTTACTTCAGTATATTTTTGGACGATAGTTGTCATTTATAACTCTGCAGGTTTGTGAATTACAGTGCCCCTGAGCTCCTTTCTTCAACTCGTTTTCTTGTGAGCTGGCCGCAACACCGCAGGATGGCTTCAGGCCCTAATCTGGTTCCGGCATGGCACGCTGAGCCTTTGGTTATTTCCTCTTCCTGGTGGGAAATGAGAGTTAAATTTGCCCGTCCAGACACCTCCAGCTAGTCTCTCATTGGTTCTCGCTATTCCTGTTCATCTTCCGCAGAAATTGCAAACTGGGCCAAACAGGAGGTTAAAGGGACTGACTCTCCAAGTCGGGAGAGTGTTAGTAAAGCGTCTGGAATGTTGCACCCGAGTACCAGGGTACGAAAACTGAGACATATTTGAACACGTCTCCCGATCACATGGTTGATCATACTCTAGGTTCCACATGCATGTTTTAGCTGAAGGAAGAATACCTTAAACCTGGGTAGTTGAAACCCGTGGAATGGGTACCATGCAATATGACTTCAAAGGGTCTTCATTTGCTCACTGAACCTCTCCAATCCTATCACTGCTGCGTTTATGTCCCTGTACACATGCTTGATTCTCTTTCGGAGACATAGCAATCCATAGGTTTTAAGATACTTAAGAGTCAGGTACATTCTTAGGCGTTTAATATGCGGTGTTGAGTCCATTTCATTGAGCAAGGAGTAGCTCTTGTCTATTCCATATTTGGCTTAAGGAACTTTATCTGTGCTCATTTCAATCTCTGGTTTTATGCAGCACCCCAACTCACCTTTACCCTTAAACAAGCATAAGTTGGTTTTCTAAATTTGAGACCCTGTTCTGTTCTGTAATTCAGTTCCTGTGTAGCCAAGTTTACATTCCGTGTATTACTGATATCTTATGATGTTTCTTTCTCTGTGTGACTTATTTCAGTTAGAATCATCGTACCTGAATCCACTCATTGTGCTGCTACGGGCCTGATGACATAGATTTCACTGCTGAGTGATACTGCATTGTATGTAAGTACCACAAGTTCTTTATCCATTTTTCACTTTCTGTGATATTGAACTTGTACGGTAAACGAGGTTCTTGTAAACAGAGGCATCCCAAACATTGGGGTGGCTGTATCTTTTTGATTTTAATTTCCCGAAGCTATAGGACCATAAGTGGAAGTGCCCTAGGCTCTGTTGCTTTGTTTTTTAGATGTTTCAGGAAACACCATACACTTCTCCCGAGTGTCTGTTGGCAGTTTACATCCCGCCCATCAGCATAACAAGGCTCCCAGGTCTCCATGGCCTGTCCTGCCTTTCTGGATTTTACACTTTTTTCAGATGGCCCTTTTGACCGGGGGGGGGGGAAGTGAGACTTCATTGTAGTGCAGATTTCCTTTGCAAGCTTGCTTGGTTGGCCAAAAAGGGCGTATGCGTTTTTTCCTGAATATATTCAGAAAAAACGCATACGCCCTTTTTGGCCAAGTGCATCATTGTGGACGTTCTGCCTCTTTTCCTATGCTTTCAATGCAATTCCAGTCTACCTCCTGAAATCGGTTTCCTGCAATTCTGCCCCGCTTTCAAGTCCTCTTGGCAGCCTTACTTCAGTATATTTTTGGACGATAGTTGTCATTTATAACTCTGCAGGTTTGTGAATTACAGTGCCCCTGAGCTCCTTTCTTCAACTCGTTTTCTTGTGAGCTGGCCGCAACACCGCAGGATGGCTTCAGGCCCTAATCTGGTTCCGGCACGGCACGCTCTGCCTTTGGTTATTTCCTCTTCCTGTTGGGAAATGAGAGTTAAATTTGCCCGTCCAGACACCTCCAGCTAGTCTCTCATTGGTTCTCGCTATTCCTGTTCATCTTCCGCAGAAATTGCAAACTGGGCCAAACAGGAGGTTAAAGGGACTGACTCTCCAAGTCGGGAGAGTGTTAGTAAAGCGTCTGGAATGTTGCACCCGAGTACCAGGGTACGAAAACTGAGACATATTTGAACACGTCTCCCGATCACATGGTTGATCATACTCTAGGTTCCACATGCATGTTTTAGCTGAAGGAAGAATACCTTAAACCTGGGTAGTTGAAACCCGTGGAATGGATACCATGCAATATGACTTCAAAGGGTCTTCATTTGCTCACCGAACCTCTCCAATCCTATCACTGCTGCGTTTATGTCCCTGTACACATGCTTGATTCTCTTTCGGAGACATAGCAATCCATCGGTTTTAAGATACTTAAGAGTCAGGTACATTCTTAGGCGTTTAATATGCGGTGTTGAGTCCATTTCGTTGAGCAAGGAGTAGCTCTTGTCTATTCCATATTTGGCTTAAGGAACTTTATCTGTGCTCATTTCAATCTCTGGTTTTATGCAGCACCCCAACTCACCTTTACCCTTAAACAAGCATAAGTTGGTTTTCTAAATTTGAGACCCTGTTCTGTTCTGTAATTCAGTTCCTGTGTAGCCAAGTTTACATTCCGTGTATTACTGATATCTTATGATGTTTCTTTTTCTGTGTGACTTATTTCAGTTAGAATCATCGTACCTGAATCCACTCATTGTGCTGCTACGGGCCTGATGACATAGATTTCACTGCTGAGTGATACTGCATTGTACGTAAGTACCACAAGTTCTTTATCCATTTTTCACTTTCTGTGATATTGAACTTGTACGGTAAACGAGGTTCTTGTAAACAGAGGCGTCCCAAACATTGGGGTGGCTGTATCTTTTTGATTTTAATTTCCCTAAGCTATAGGACCATAAGTGGAAGTGCCCTAGGCTCTGTTGCTTTGTTTTTTAGATGTTTCAGGAAACACCATACACTTCTCCCGAGTGTCTGTTGGCAGTTTACATCCCGCCCATCAGCATAACAAGGCTCCCAGTTCTCCATGGCCTGTCCTGCCTTTCTGGATTTTACACTTTTTTCAGATGGCCCTTTTGACCGGGGTGGGGGGGGAAGTGAGACTTCATTGTAGTGCAGATTTCCTTTGCAAGCTTGCTTGGTTGGCCAAAAAGGGCGTATGCGTTTTTTCCTGAATATATTCAGGAAAAAACGCATACGCCCTTTTTGGCCAAGTGCATCATTGTGGACGTTCTGCCTCTTTTCCTATGCTTTCAATGCAATTCCAGTCTACCTCCTGAAATCGGTTTCCTGCAATTCTGCCCCGCTTTCAAGTCCTCTTGGCAGCCTTACTTCAGTATATTTTTGGACGATAGCTGTCATTTATAACTCTGCAGGTTTGTGAATTACAGTGCCCCTGAGCTCCTTTCTTCAACTCGTTTTCTTGTGAGCTGGCCGCAACACCGCAGGATGGCTTCAGGCCCTAATCTGGTTCCGGCACGGCACGCTGAGCCTTTGGTTATTTCCTCTTCCTGGTGGGAAATGAGAGTTAAATTTGCCCGTCCAGACACCTCCAGCTAGTCTCTCATTGGTTCTCGCTATTCCTGTTCATCTTCCGCAGAAATTGCAAACTGGGCCAAACAGGAGGTTAAAGGGACTGACTCTCCAAGTGGGGAGAGTGTTAGTAAAGCGTCTGGAATGTTGCACCCGAGTACCAGGGTACGAAAACTGAGACATATTTGAACACGTCTCCCGATCACATGGTTGATCATACTCTAGGTTCCACATGCATGTTTTAGCTGAAGGAAGAATACCTTAAACCTGGGTAGTTGAAACCCGTGGAATGGGTACCATGCAATATGACTTCAAAGGGTCTTCATTTGCTCACCGAACCTCTCCAATCCTATCACTGCTGCGTTTATGTCCCTGTACACATGCTTGATTCTCTTTCGGAGACATAGCAATCCATAGGTTTTAAGATACTTAAGAGTCAGGTACATTCTTAGGCGTTTAATATGCGGTGTTGAGTCCATTTCGTTGAGCAAGGAGTAGCTCTTGTCTATTCCATATTTGGCTTAAGGAACTTTATCTGTGCTCATTTCAATCTCTGGTTTTATGCAGCACCCCAACTCACCTTTACCCTTAAACAAGCATAAGTTGGTTTTCTAAATTTGAGACCCTGTTCTGTTCTGTAATTCAGTTCCTGTGTAGCCAAGTTTACATTCCGTGTATTACTGATATCTTATGATGTTTCTTTTTCTGTGTGACTTATTTCAGTTAGAATCATCGTACCTGAATCCACTCATTGTGCTGCTACGGGCCTGATGACATAGATTTCACTGCTGAGTGATACTGCATTGTACGTAAGTACCACAAGTTCTTTATCCATTTTTCACTTTCTGTGATATTGAACTTGTACGGTAAACGAGGTTCTTGTAAACAGAGGCATCCCAAACATTGGGGTGGCTGTATCTTTTTGATTTTAATTTCCCTAAGCTATAGGACCATAAGTGGAAGTGCCCTAGGCTCTGTTGCTTTGTTTTTTAGATGTTTCAGGAAACACCATACACTTCTCCCGAGTGTCTGTTGGCAGTTTACATCCCGCCCATCAGCATAACAAGGCTCCCAGTTCTCCATGGCCTGTCCTGCCTTTCTGGATTTTACACTTTTTTCAGATGGCCCTTTTGACCGGGGTGGGGGGGGAAGTGAGACTTCATTGTAGTGCAGATTTCCTTTGCAAGCTTGCTTGGTTGGCCAAAAAGGGCGTATGCGTTTTTTCCTGAATATATTCAGGAAAAAACGCATACGCCCTTTTTGGCCAAGTGCATCATTGTGGACGTTCTGCCTCTTTTCCTATGCTTTCAATGCAATTCCAGTCTACCTCCTGAAATCGGTTTCCTGCAATTCTGCCCCGCTTTCAAGTCCTCTTGGCAGCCTTACTTCAGTATATTTTTGGACGATAGTTGTCATTTATAACTCTGCAGGTTTGTGAATTACAGTGCCCCTGAGCTCCTTTCTTCAACTCGTTTTCTTGTGAGCTGGCCGCAACACCGCAGGATGGCTTCAGGCCCTAATCTGGTTCCGGCACGGCACGCTGAGCCTTTGGTTATTTCCTCTTCCTGGTGGGAAATGAGAGTTAAATTTGCCCGTCCAGACACCTCCAGCTAGTCTCTCATTGGTTCTCGCTATTCCTGTTCATCTTCCGCAGAAATTGCAAACTGGGCCAAACAGGAGGTTAAAGGGACTGACTCTCCAAGTCGGGAGAGTGTTAGTAAAGCGTCTGGAATGTTGCACCCGAGTACCAGGGTACGAAAACTGAGACATATTTGAACACGTCTCCCGATCACATGGTTGATCATACTCTAGGTTCCACATGCATGTTTTAGCTGAAGGAAGAATACCTTAAACCTGGGTAGTTGAAACCCGTGGAATGGGTACCATGCAATATGACTTCAAAGGGTCTTCATTTGCTCACCGAACCTCTCCAATCCTATCACTGCTGCGTTTATGTCCCTGTACACATGCTTGATTCTCTTTCGGAGACATAGCAATCCATAGGTTTTAAGATACTTAAGAGTCAGGTACATTCTTAGGCGTTTAATATGCGGTGTTGAGTCCATTTCGTTGAGCAAGGAGTAGCTCTTGTCTATTCCATATTTGGCTTAAGGAACTTTATCTGTGCTCATTTCAATCTCTGGTTTTATGCAGCACCCCAACTCACCTTTCCCCTTAAGCAACCATAAGTTGGTTTTCTAAATTTGAGACCCTGTTCTGTTCTGTAATTCAGTTCCTGTGTAGCCAAGTTTACATTCCGTGTATTACTGATATCTTATGATGTTTCTTTTTCTGTGTGACTTATTTCAGTTAGAATCATCGTACCTGAATCCACTCATTGTGCTGCTACGGGCCTGATGACATAGATTTCACTGCTGAGTGATACTGCATTGTACGTAAGTACCACAAGTTCTTTATCCATTTTTCACTTTCTGTGATATTGAACTTGTACGGTAAACGAGGTTCTTGTAAACAGAGGCGTCCCAAACTTTGGGGTGGCTGTATCTTTTTGATTTTAATTTCCCTAAGCTATAGGACCATAAGTGGAAGTGCCCTAGGCTCTGTTGCTTTGTTTTTTAGATGTTTCAGGAAACACCATACACTTCTCCCGAGTGTCTGTTGGCAGTTTACATCCCGCCCATCAGCATAACAAGGCTCCCAGTTCTCCATGGCCTGTCCTGCCTTTCT